>NC_140966.1:0-50000 GCF_056783735.1 Eptatretus burgeri | reverse complement strand
GTCCGTGTGTTCGTGTGTTTGTGTGTCCGGGTGTTTGTGTGTTTGTGTGTCCGGGTTCGCACAAGGAAGCACAGTGTCCAGCTCGGCCCCGAATGACCGACACGAACGGGTCACGAACCTTGTAGAACGGACGGACAATGGACGGTGTTGAGACCCCGTCGAGTTGATTCTTCTCTTCGTTTCCTCCGAAACCCAATTATCCCTTCATCCGTCCGAAATCACCGATTTCCCGGTAACTTTAAAAGTTCACCGAATCCCACCAAACAACGCGCCTAATGCATTCTCAGCCGCTTGAATAACGTCCTGGAATTTTTTTCTCCTCAGAACGAAAGAAACGTCTTGTTATTTGGTCGAGAAAACGAACACAAGCTTCGAAAAATATCTCCTCGGACAACTCACCACAAACACCATCACTGTGTTAGCTTCCTCTTCTTCTTCTTCATCACATTTAAACCCCGCAATCCTCTTCTCCTTCCTCATTGTGGTTCGACCTCTTCCACTCTCTCATCCAATTTTGACACACACCAAAATACTATTTCCCAGCTGGTAAATGCTATTTTATTGTTGGTTTTAACGCAGTAATTCTGTTTGTATTTTTACAAAATTGCAGTGAATCTTGTGGTGAACACTTTAGCTGAACTGGTCATGCAAGATACACCTCAACGAAATCATACGTGGACTATCGCGTTCAATGGCACAAGTGCTGTGCTTTCACGACATAAAGATGTAGTGAAATGAAATCGCAAACACGGGATATTCGAGCACAGCAAAAGTTTTACATCTTCGTGGTGTCTTTTACATCCACAACCACGAAACGGCACTTCCAATTGGCTTGCGAATCACCGGCGCCCCCACAAGGCACATTTTTTCGATGCTGGCAGTCCAAATAATCGAGTGCCGAGTGGCACACGGACTGAACTGCACATGTATATATATTTACAAATAAATATACATATATATATATATATATATATATATATATATATATATATATATATATACATATATACATATATACATATATACATATATATATATACATATACATATATACATACATATACATATACATATATTCCATTCCATTGGGACCATACTCTGTACAGGGTGTTGGTGCTGCCGAAGCAGTCTCCTTGGCTATTGGGCACAATCCTGGACAGGTCGCCACTCTGACGCAGGATACTTGAATGAGTCGGTCATCCCAGCAAGCTGGTACTCATTTTGCCGACATCGGAAGGATGGCAGGCTGAGTCAACCCCCCGGTGAATTAATTCAGCGGGCAACGAGGCTTGAACTCAGGACCCTCGGATCCCAAGCCGCCACCCGAACCACTGAGCCAACACCAGGCTAATATATATATATATATATCTATATATATATATATATATATATATATATATATATATATATATATATATATATATATATATATATATAAATATAAATATACATATATAAATATACATATACATATATAAATATACATATACATATATAAATATACATATACATATATATATATATATACATATATATATATATATATATATATATATATATATATATATATATATATATATATATATATATATATATATCACAAAAGGCCTTTTAATCGGTGGCGGGGGTAAAGAACCGGAAACGGCCTTGAAACTTCAATCATGACGATAATACAGGCGAAACCACATTCAGCAGAAGATTTCTTTTTAATAAATAAAGATATCGAGGTTCATGGAAGAACAGAAAATGGGGTTATTTATCAACGAAACATAATGGGGCAACAATGTTATACAGGTAGTCACAATGTCTGAACACAACAATGTTATACAGGAAGTCACAATGTCTTATCACAACAATGTTATACAGCAAGTCACAATGTCTTATCACAACAATGTTATACAGGTAGTCACAATGTCTTATCACAACAATGTTATACAGGTAGTCACAATGTCTTATCACAACAATGTTATACAGGTAGTCACAATGTCTGATCACAACAATGTGACACAGCAAGTCACAATGTCTAATCACAACAATGTTATACAGGTAGTCACAATGTCTAATCACAACAATGTTATACAGGAAGTCACAATGTCTGATCACAACAATGTCATACAGCAAGTCACAATGACTTATCACAACAATGTTGTACAGCGAGTCACAATGTCTTATCACATCAATGTTATACAAGAAGTCACAATGTCTTATCACATCAATGTTACACAGGTAGTCACAATGTCTTATCACAACAATGTTACACAGGTAGTCACAATGTCTTATCACAACAATGTTATACAGCGAGTCACAATGTCTGATCACATCAATGTGATACAAGTAGTCACAATGTCTTATCACATCAATGTTACACAGGTAGTCACAATGTCTTATCACATCAATGTTATACAGGTAGTCACAATGTCTTATGACATCAATGTTATGCAGCCAGTTACAATGTCTTATCACAATGATGTTATACAGGTAGTCACAATGTCTTCTCACAACAATGTTATCCAGGTAGTCACAATTTCTGATCACAATAATGTGATACAGCGAGTCACAATGTCTATTCACAACAATGCAATGAAGGTAGTCACAATGTCTTAAAACAACAATGTTATACAGGTAGTCACAATGTCGTATCACAACAATGTTATACAGGTACTCACAATGTCTTATCACAATGATGTTATGCAGGTGTCACAATGTCTTCTCACAACAATGTTTTACAGGGGGTCACAATGTCTTATCACATCAATGTTATACAAGTAGTCACAATGTCATATCACAACAATGTTATACAGGAAGTCACAATGTCTTACCACATCAATGTTATACAGGTAGTCACAATGTCTTATCACATCAATGTTCTGCAAGTCATCACAATGTTTTATCACAACAATGTTATACAGGAAGTCACAATGTATTATCACATCAATGTTATACAGGCAGTCACAATGTATTATCACCACAATGTTATACAGGTAGTCACAATGTCTTTTCACAACAATGTTATACAGGTAGTCACAATGTCTTATCATAACAATGTTATGCAGGAAGTCGCAATGTCTTGTCACATCAATGTTATACTTGTAGTCACAATGTCTTTTTACAATAATGTTCTACAGGTAGTCACAATTTCTTATCACAACAATGTTATAATGGGAGTCATAATGCCTTATCACATTTAGGTTATACAGGTAGTCACAATGTCTTATCACCACAATGTTATAAAGGTTGTCACAATGTTATACAGGCAGTCACAATGTCTTATCAACTCAATGTTATTCAGGTCATTACAATGTCTTTTCTCATCAATATTATACAGGTAGTCACAATGTCTTATCACAACAATGTTCTAGAGGTCATCGCAATGTCTTATCACAACAATGTTATACAGCTCGTCACAATGTCTTTTCACAACAATGTTATACAGGTGGTCACAATGTATTATCACATCAATGCTATACAGGCAGTCACAATGTATTATCACATCAATGTTATACAGGCAGTCACAATGTATTATCACATCAATGTTATACAGGCAGTCACAATGTCTTATCACAACAATGTTATGCAGGTAGTCACAATGTCTTATCACAACAATGTTATACAGGTCGTCACAATGTCTTTTCACATCAATGTTATACAGGTAGTCACAATGTCTTATCACAACAATGTTATACAGGTAATCACAACGTCTTGTCACAACAATGTTATACAGGTAGTCACAATGTCTTTTCACAACAATGTTATACAGGTAGTCACAATGTCTTATCATAACAATGTTATGCAGGAAGTCGCAATGTCTTGTCACATCAATGTTATACTTGTAGTCACAATGTCTTTTTACAATAATGTTCTACAGGTAGTCACAATTTCTTATCACAACAATGTTATAATGGGAGTCATAATGCCTTATCACATTTAGGTTATACAGGTAGTCACAATGTCTTATCACCACAATGTTATAAAGGTTGTCACAATGTTATACAGGCAGTCACAATGTCTTATCAACTCAATGTTATTCAGGTCATTACAATGTCTTTTCTCATCAATATTATACAGGTAGTCACAATGTCTTATCACAACAATGTTCTACAGGTCATCGCAATGTCTTATCACAACAATGTTATACAGGTAGTCACAATGTCTTATCACAACAATGTTCTAGAGGTCATCGCAATGTCTTATCACAACAATGTTATACAGCTCGTCACAATGTCTTTTCACAACAATGTTATACAGGTGGTCACAATGTATTATCACATCAATGCTATACAGGCAGTCACAATGTATTATCACATCAATGTTATACAGGCAGTCACAATGTCTTATCACAACAATGTTATGCAGGTAGTCACAATGTCTTATCACAACAATGTTATACAGGTCGTCACAATGTCTTTTCACATCAATGTTATACAGGTAGTCACAATGTCTTATCACAACAATGTTATACAGGTAGTCACAACGTCTTGTCACAACAATGTTATACAGGTAGTCACAATGTCTTTTCACAACAATGTTATACAGGTAGTCACAATGTCTTATCATAACAATGTTATGCAGGTAGTCACAATGTCTTTTCACAACAATGTTATACAGGTAGTCACAATGTCTTATCATAACAATGTTCTACAGGTAGTCACAATGTCTTTTCACAACAATGTTATACAGGTAGTCACAATGTCTTATCATAACAATGTTATGCAGGTAGTCACAATGTCTTTTCACAACAATGTTATACAGGTAGTCACAATGTCTTATCATAACAATGTTATACAGGTAGTCACAATGTCTTTTCACAACAATGTTATACAGGTAGTCACAATGTCTTATCATAACAATGTTATGCAGGAAGTCGCAATGTCTTGTCACATCAATGTTATACTGGTAGTCACAATGTCTTTTTACAATAATGTTCTACAGGTAGTCACAATTTCTTATCACAACAATGTTATAATGGGAGTCATAATGCCTTATCACATTTAGGTTATACAGGTAGTCACAATGTCTTATCACCACAATGTTATAAAGGTTGTCACAATGTTATACAGGCAGTCACAATGTCTTATCAACTCAATGTTATTCAGGTCATTACAATGTCTTTTCTCATCAATATTATACAGGTAGTCACAATGTCTTATCACAACAATGTTCTAGAGGTCATCGCAATGTCTTATCACAACAATGTTATACAGCTCGTCACAATGTCTTTTCACAACAATGTTATACAGGTGGTCACAATGTATTATCACATCAATGCTATACAGGCAGTCACAATGTATTATCACATCAATGTTATACAGGCAGTCACAATGTCTTATCACAACAATGTTATGCAGGTAGTCACAATGTCTTATCACAACAATGTTATACAGGTCGTCACAATGTCTTTTCACATCAATGTTATACAGGTAGTCACAATGTCTTATCACAACAATGTTATACAGGTAGTCACAACGTCTTCTCACAACAATGTTATACAGGTAGTCACAATGTCTTTTCACAACAATGTTATACAGGTAGTCACAATGTCTTATCATAACAATGTTATGCAGGAAGTCGCAATGTCTTGTCACATCAATGTTATACTTGTAGTCACAATGTCTTTTTACAATAATGTTCTACAGGTAGTCACAATTTCTTATCACAACAATGTTATAATGGGAGTCATAATGTCTTATCAAATTTAGGTTATACAGGTAGTCACAATGTCTTATCACCACAATGTTATAAAGGTTGTCACAATGTTATACAGGCAGTCACAATGTCTTATCAACTCAATGTTATTCAGGTCATTACAATGTCTTTTCTCATCAATATTATACAGGTAGTCACAATGTCTTATCACAACAATGTTCTAGAGGTCATCGCAATGTCTTATCACAACAATGTTATACAGGTAGTCACAATGTCTTATCACAACAATGTTATACAGGTAGTCACAATGTCTTATCACAACAATGTTATACAGGTAGTCACAATGTCTTTTCACAACAATGTTATACAGGCAGTCACAATGTCTTATCACAACAATGTTATACAGGTAGTCACAATGTCTTATCACAACAATGTTATACAGGTAGTCACAATGTCTTATCACAACAATGTTATACAGGTAGTCACAATGTCTTTTCACAACAATGTTATACAGGTAGTCACAATGTCTTATCATAACAATGTTATACAAGTCGTCACAATGTCTTTTCACAACAATGTTATGCAGGTAGTCACAATGTCTTATCACAACAATGTTATATCGCTCGTCACAATGTCTTATCACAACAATGTTATACAGGTAGTCACAATGTCTTATCATAACAATGTTATGCAGGAAGTCGCAATGTCTTGTCACATCAATGTTATACTGGTAGTGACAATCTCTTATCACAGCAATGTTATACAGCTAGTCACAATGTCTTATCACAACAATGTTATACAGGTCGTCACAATGTCTTTTCACATCAATGTTATACAGGTAGTCACAATGTCTTTTCACAACAATGTTATACAGGTAGTCACAATGTCTTATCATAACAATGTTATGCAGGTAGTCACAATGTCTTTTCACAACAATGTTATACAGGTAGTCACAATGTCTTATCATAACAATGTTATACAGGTAGTCACAATGTCTTTTCACAACAATGTTATACAGGTAGTCACAATGTCTTATCATAACAATGTTCTACAGGTAGTCACAATTTCTTATCACAACAATGTTATAATGGGAGTCATAATGTCTTATCACATTTAGGTTATACAGGTAGTCACAATGTCTTATCACCACAATGTTATAAAGGTTGTCACAATGTTATGCAGGCAGTCACAATGTCTTATCAACTCAATGTTATTCAGGTCATTACAATGTCTTTTCTCATCAATATTATACAGGTAGTCACAATGTCTTATCACAACAATGTTCTACAGGTCGTCGCAATGTCTTATCACAACAATGTTATACAGGTAGTCACAATGTCTTTTCACATCAATGTTATACAGGTAGTCACAATGTCTGATCACATCAATGTTATACAGGTAGTCACAATGTCTGATCACTACAATGTTTTACAGGTAGTCACAATGTCTTATCACAACAATGTTATACAGCTAGTCACAATGTCTGATCACATCAATGTTATACAGGTAGTCACAATGTCTGATCACTACAATGTTTTACAGGTAGTCACAATGTCTTATCACAACAATGTTATACAGGTACTCACAATGTCATATCACAACAATGTTATACAGGAAGTCACAATGTCTTACCACATCAATGTTATACAGGTAGTCACAATGTCTTATCACATCAATGTTCTGCAGGTCGTCACAATGTTTTATCACAACAATGTTATACAGGTAGTCACAATGTATTATCACATCAATGTTATACAGGCAGTCACAATGTATTATCACATCAATGCTATACAGGCAGTCACAATGTATTATCACATCAATGTTATACAGGCAGTCACAATGTCTTATCACAACAATGTTATGCAGGTAGTCACAATGTCTTATCACAATAATGTTATATAGCTCGTCACAATGTCTTATCACAACAATGTTATACAGCTCGTCACAATGTCTTTTTACAACAATGTTATGCAGGTAGTCACAATGTCTTATCACAACAATGTTATTCATGTCGTCACAATGTCTTATCACCTCAATATTAAACAGGTAGTCACAATGTCTTATCACAACAATGTCATATAGCTCGTCACAATGTCTTATCACAACAATTTTATACAGGTACTCACAATGTCATATCACAACAATGTTATACAGGAAGTCACAATGTCTTACCACAACAATATTATACAGGTAGTCACAATGTCTTTTCACATCAATGTTATACAGCTTGTCACAATGTCTGATCACATCAATGTTATACAGGTAGTCACAATGTCTTATCACAACAATGTTATACAGCTAGTCACAATGTCTTATCAACTCAATGTTATTCAGGTCATTACAATGTCTTTTCTCATCAATATTATACAGGTAGTCACAATGTCTTATCACAACAATGTTCTACAGGTCGTCGCAATGTCTTATCACAACAATGTTATACAGGTAGTCACAATGTCTTTTCACAACAATGTTATACAGGTGGTCACAATGTATTATCACATCAATGCTATACAGGCAGTCACAATGTATTATCACATCAATGTTATACAGGCAGTCACAATGTCTTATCACAACAATGTTATGCAGGTAGTCACAATGTCTTATCACAACAATGTTATACAGGTCGTCACAATGTCTTTTCACATCAATGTTATACAGGTAGTCACAATGTCTTATCACAACAATGTTATACAGGTAATCACAACGTCTTGTCACAACAATGTTATACAGGTAGTCACAATGTCTTTTCACAACAATGTTATACAGGTAGTCACAATGTCTTATCATAACAATGTTATGCAGGAAGTCGCAATGTCTTGTCACATCAATGTTATACTTGTAGTCACAATGTCTTTTTACAATAATGTTCTACAGGTAGTCACAATTTCTTATCACAACAATGTTATAATGGGAGTCATAATGCCTTATCACATTTAGGTTATACAGGTAGTCACAATGTCTTATCACCACAATGTTATAAAGGTTGTCACAATGTTATACAGGCAGTCACAATGTCTTATCAACTCAATGTTATTCAGGTCATTACAATGTCTTTTCTCATCAATATTATACAGGTAGTCACAATGTCTTATCACAACAATGTTCTACAGGTCATCGCAATGTCTTATCACAACAATGTTATACAGGTAGTCACAATGTCTTATCACAACAATGTTCTAGAGGTCATCGCAATGTCTTATCACAACAATGTTATACAGCTCGTCACAATGTCTTTTCACAACAATGTTATACAGGTGGTCACAATGTATTATCACATCAATGCTATACAGGCAGTCACAATGTATTATCACATCAATGTTATACAGGCAGTCACAATGTCTTATCACAACAATGTTATGCAGGTAGTCACAATGTCTTATCACAACAATGTTATACAGGTCGTCACAATGTCTTTTCACATCAATGTTATACAGGTAGTCACAATGTCTTATCACAACAATGTTATACAGGTAGTCACAACGTCTTGTCACAACAATGTTATACAGGTAGTCACAATGTCTTTTCACAACAATGTTATACAGGTAGTCACAATGTCTTATCATAACAATGTTATGCAGGAAGTCGCAATGTCTTATCATAACAATGTTATGCAGGAAGTCGCAATGTCTTGTCACATCAATGTTATACTTGTAGTCACAATGTCTTTTTACAATAATGTTCTACAGGTAGTCACAATTTCTTATCACAACAATGTTATAATGGGAGTCATAATGCCTTATCACATTTAGGTTATACAGGTAGTCACAATGTCTTATCACCACAATGTTATAAAGGTTGTCACAATGTTATACAGGCAGTCACAATGTCTTATCAACTCAATGTTATTCAGGTCATTACAATGTCTTTTCTCATCAATATTATACAGGTAGTCACAATGTCTTATCACAACAATGTTCTACAGGTCATCGCAATGTCTTATCACAACAATGTTATACAGGTAGTCACAATGTCTTATCACAACAATGTTCTAGAGGTCATCGCAATGTCTTATCACAACAATGTTATACAGCTCGTCACAATGTCTTTTCACAACAATGTTATACAGGTGGTCACAATGTATTATCACATCAATGCTATACAGGCAGTCACAATGTATTATCACATCAATGTTATACAGGCAGTCACAATGTCTTATCACAACAATGTTATGCAGGTAGTCACAATGTCTTATCACAACAATGTTATACAGGTCGTCACAATGTCTTTTCACATCAATGTTATACAGGTAGTCACAATGTCTTATCACAACAATGTTATACAGGTAGTCACAACGTCTTGTCACAACAATGTTATACAGGTAGTCACAATGTCTTTTCACAACAATGTTATACAGGCAGTCACAATGTATTATCACATCAATGCTATACAGGCAGTCACAATGTATTATCACATCAATGTTATACAGGCAGTCACAATGTCTTATCACAACAATGTTATGCAGGTAGTCACAATGTCTGATCACAATAATATTATACAGCTCGTCACAATGTCTTTTCACAACAATGTTATACAGGTAGTGACAATGTTATACAGGTAGTCACAATGTCTTTTCACAACAATGTTATACAGGTAGTCACAATGTCTTATCATAACAATGTTATGCAGGAAGTCGCAATGTCTTGTCACATCAATGTTATACTGGTAGTCACAATGTCTTTTTACAATAATGTTCTACAGGTAGTCACAATTTCTTATCACAACAATGTTATAATGGGAGTCATAATGCCTTATCACATTTAGGTTATACAGGTAGTCACAATGTCTTATCACCACAATGTTATAAAGGTTGTCACAATGTTATACAGGCAGTCACAATGTCTTATCAACTCAATGTTATTCAGGTCATTACAATGTCTTTTCTCATCAATATTATACAGGTAGTCACAATGTCTTATCACAACAATGTTCTAGAGGTCATCGCAATGTCTTATCACAACAATGTTATACAGCTCGTCACAATGTCTTTTCACAACAATGTTATACAGGTGGTCACAATGTATTATCACATCAATGCTATACAGGCAGTCACAATGTATTATCACATCAATGTTATACAGGCAGTCACAATGTCTTATCACAACAATGTTATGCAGGTAGTCACAATGTCTTATCACAACAATGTTATACAGGTCGTCACAATGTCTTTTCACATCAATGTTATACAGGTAGTCACAATGTCTTATCACAACAATGTTATACAGGTAGTCACAACGTCTTCTCACAACAATGTTATACAGGTAGTCACAATGTCTTTTCACAACAATGTTATACAGGTAGTCACAATGTCTTATCATAACAATGTTATGCAGGAAGTCGCAATGTCTTGTCACATCAATGTTATACTTGTAGTCACAATGTCTTTTTACAATAATGTTCTACAGGTAGTCACAATTTCTTATCACAACAATGTTATCATGGGAGTCATAATGCCTTATCACATTTAGGTTATACAGGTAGTCACAATGTCTTATCACTACAATGTTATAAAGGTTGTCACAATGTTATACAGGCAGTCACAATGTCTTATCAACTCAATGTTATTCAGGTCATTACAATGTCTTTTCTCATCAATATTATACAGGTAGTCACAATGTCTTATCACAACAATGTTCTACAGGTCATCGCAATGTCTTATCACAACAATGTTATACAGCTCGTCACAATGTCTTTTCACAACAATGTTATACAGGTGGTCACAATGTATTATCACATCAATGTTATACAGGCAGTCACAATGTATTATCACATCAATGTTATACAGGCAGTCACAATGTCTTATCACAACAATGTTATGCAGGTAGTCACAATGTCTTATCACAACAATGTTATACAGGTAGTCACAATGTCTTATCACAATAATGTTATATAGCTCGTCACAATGTCTTATCACAACAATGTTATACAGCTCGTCACAATGTCTTTTCACAACAATGTTATGCAGGTAGTCACAATGTCTTATCACAACAATGTTATTCATGTCGTCACAATGTCTTTTCACAACAATGTTATGCAGGTAGTCACAATGTCTTATCACAACAATGTTATATCGCTCGTCACAATGTCTTATCACAACAATGTTATACAGGTAGTCACAATGTCTTATCATAACAATGTTATGCAGGAAGTCGCAATGTCTTGTCACATCAATGTTATACTGGTAGTGACAATCTCTTATCACAGCAATGTTATACAGCTAGTTACAATGTCTTATCACAACAATGTTATACAGCTAGTCACAATGTCTTATCACAACAATGTTATACAGGTCATCACAATGTCTTTTCACATCAATGTTATACAAGTAGTCACAATGTCATATCACAACAATGTTATACAGGTAGTCACAATGTCTTTTCACAACAATGTTATACAGGTAGTCACAATGTCTTATCATAACAATGTTATGCAGGAAGTCGCAATGTCTTGTCACATCAATGTTATACTTGTAGTCACAATGTCTTTTTACAATAATGTTCTACAGGTAGTCACAATTTCTTATCACAACAATGTTATAATGGGAGTCATAATGTCTTATCACATTTAGGTTATACAGGTAGTCACAATGTCTTATCACCACAATGTTATAAAGGTTGTCACAATGTTATGCAGGCAGTCACAATGTCTTATCAACTCAATGTTATTCAGGTCATTACAATGTCTTTTCTCATCAATATTATACAGGTAGTCACAATGTCTTATCACAACAATGTTCTACAGGTCGTCGCAATGTCTTATCACAACAATGTTATACAGGTAGTCACAATGTCTTTTCACATCAATGTTATACAGGTAGTCACAATGTCTGATCACATCAATGTTATACAGGTAGTCACAATGTCTGATCACTACAATGTTTTACAGGTAGTCACAATGTCTTATCACAACAATGTTATACAGCTAGTCACAATGTCTGATCACATCAATGTTATACAGGTAGTCACAATGTCTGATCACTACAATGTTTTACAGGTAGTCACAATGTCTTATCACAACAATGTTATACAGGTACTCACAATGTCATATCACAACAATGTTATACAGGAAGTCACAATGTCTTACCACATCAATGTTATACAGGTAGTCACAATGTCTTATCACATCAATGTTCTGCAGGTCGTCACAATGTTTTATCACAACAATGTTATACAGGTAGTCACAATGTATTATCACATCAATGTTATACAGGCAGTCACAATGTATTATCACATCAATGTTATACAGGCAGTCACAATGTCTTATCACAACAATGTTATGCAGGTAGTCACAATGTCTTATCACAACAATGTTATGCAGGTAGTCACAATGTCTTATCACAATAATGTTATATAGCTCGTCACAATGTCTTATCACAACAATGTTATACAGCTCGTCACAATGTCTTTTTACAACAATGTTATGCAGGTAGTCACAATGTCTTATCACAACAATGTTATTCATGTCGTCACAATGTCTTATCACCTCAATATTAAACAGGTAGTCACAATGTCTTATCACAACAATGTCATATAGCTCGTCACAATGTCTTATCACAACAATTTTATACAGGTACTCACAATGTCATATCACAACAATGTTATACAGGAAGTCACAATGTCTTACCACAACAATATTATACAGGTAGTCACAATGTCTTTTCACATCAATGTTATACAGCTTGTCACAATGTCTGATCACATCAATGTTATACAGGTAGTCACAATGTCTTATCACAACAATGTTATACAGCTAGTCACAATGTCTTATCAACTCAATGTTATTCAGGTCATTACAATGTCTTTTCTCATCAATATTATACAGGTAGTCACAATGTCTTATCACAACAATGTTCTACAGGTCGTCGCAATGTCTTATCACAACAATGTTATACAGGTAGTCACAATGTCTGATCACAACAATATTATACAGGTAGTCACAATGTCTGATCACAACAATATTTTACAGGTAGTCACAATGTCTTTTCACATCAATGTTATACAGCTTGTCACAATGTCTGATCACATCAATGTTATACAGGTAGTCACAATGTCTTATCACAATGATGTTATACAGGTAGTCACAATGTCTTCTCACAACAATGTTATCCAGGTAGTCACAATTTCTGATCACAATAATGTGATACAGCGAGTCACAATGTCTATTCACAACAATGCAATGAAGGTAGTCACAATGTCTTAAAACAACAATGTTATACAGGTAGTCACAATGTCGTATCACAACAATGTTATACAGGTACTCACAATGTCTTATCACAATGATGTTATGCAGGTGTCACAATGTCTTCTCACAACAATGTTTTACAGGGGGTCACAATGTCTTATCACATCAATGTTATACAAGTAGTCACAATGTCATATCACAACAATGTTATACAGGAAGTCACAATGTCTTACCACATCAATGTTATACAGGTAGTCACAATGTCTTATCACATCAATGTTCTGCAAGTCATCACAATGTTTTATCACAACAATGTTATACAGGAAGTCACAATGTATTATCACATCAATGTTATACAGGCAGTCACAATGTATTATCACCACAATGTTATACAGGTAGTCACAATGTATTATCACATCAATGTTATACAGGCAGTCACAATGTCTTATCACATCAATGTTATACAGGTAGTCACAATGTCTTATCACATCAATGTTATACAGGCAGTCACAATGTATTATCACAGCAATGTTATACAGGTAGTCACAATGTCTTATCACATCAATGTTATACAGGCAGTCACAATGTATTATCACATCAATGTTATACAGGCAGTCACAATGTCTTATCACAACAATGTTATACAGGTAGTCACAATGTCTTATCACAACAATGTTCTGCAGGTAGTCACAATGTCTTATCACAACAATGTTATACAGGTAGTCACAATGTATTATCACATCAATGTTATACAGGCAGTCACAATGTCTTATCACATCAATGTTATACAGCCAGTTACAATGTCTTATGACAATGATGTTATACAGGGAGTCACAATGTCTTCTCACAACAATGTTATACAGGGGGTCACAATGTCTGATCACAACAATGTTATACAAGTAGTCACAATGTCTTGTCACATCAATGTTATACAGGTAGTCACAATGTCTTATCACAACAATGTTATAAAGGTCATCACAATGTCATATCACAACAATGTTATACATGCAGTCACAATGTCTTTTCACATCAAATTTTTTCATGTAGTCACAATGTCTGATCACAACAATGTTATACAGCTCGTCACAATGTCTGATCCCATCAATGTTATACAGGTAGTCACAATGTCTGATCACAACAATGTTTTACAGGTAGTTACAATGTCTTATCACAACAATGTTATACAGGTACTCACAATGTCATATCACAACAATGTTATACAGGAAGTCACAATGTCTTACCACATCAATGTTATACAGGTAGTCACAATGTATTATCACATCAATGTTATACAGGCAGTCACAATGTATTATCACATCAATGTTATACAGGCAGTCACAATGTCTTATCACAACAATGTTATACAGGTAGTCACAATGTCTTATCACAACAATGTTCTGCAGGTAGTCACAATGTCTTATCACAACAATGTTATACAGGTAGTCACAATGTATTATCACATCAATGTTATACAGGCAGTCACAATGTCTTATCACATCAATGTTATACAGCCAGTTACAATGTCTTATGACAATGATGTTATACAGGGAGTCACAATGTCTTCTCACAACAATGTTATACAGGGGGTCACAATGTCTGATCACAACAATGTTATACAAGTAGTCACAATGTCTTGTCACATCAATGTTATACAGGTAGTCACAATGTCTTATCACAACAATGTTATAAAGGTCATCACAATGTCATATCACAACAATGTTATACATGCAGTCACAATGTCTTTTCATATCAAATTTTTTCATGTAGTCACAATGTCTGATCACAACAATGTTATACAGCTCGTCACAATGTCTGATCCCATCAATGTTATACAGGTAGTCACAATGTCTGATCACAACAATGTTTTACAGGTAGTTACAATGTCTTATCACAACAATGTTATACAGGTACTCACAATGTCATATCACAACAATGTTATACAGGTAGTCACAATGTCTGATCACAACAATGTTTTACAGGTAGTTACAATGTCTTATCACAACAATGTTATACAGGTAGTCACAATGTCTTATCACAACAATGTTATACAGGTAGTCACAATGTCTTATCACAACAATGTTATGCAGGTAGTCACAATGTCTGATCACAACAATGTTTTACAGGTAGTTACAATGTCTTATCACAACAATGTTATACAGGTAGTCACAATGTCTTACCACATCAATGTTATACAGGTAGTCACAATGTCTTATCACAACAATGTTATGCAGGTAGTCACAATGTCTTATCACAATAATGTTTTATAGCTCGTCACAATGTCTTATCACAACAATGTTATACAAGTCGTCACAATGTCTTATCACAATAATGTTTTATAGCTCGTCACAATGTCTTATCACAACAATGTTATACAAGTCGTCACAATGTCTTTTCACAACAATGTTATATCGCTCGTCACAATGTCTCATCACAACAATGTTACGCAGGTAGTCACAATGTCTTATCACAACAATGTTATATCGCTCGTCACAATGTCTCATCACAACAATGTTATGCAGGAAGTCGCAATGTCTTGTCACATCAATGTTATACTGGTAGTGACAATCTCTTATCACAGCAATGTTATACAGCTAGTCACAATGTCTTATCACAACAATGTTATACAGCTAGTCACAATGTCTTATCACAACAATGTTATACAGGTAGTCACAATGTCTTTTCACAACAATGTTATACAGGTAGTCACAATGTCTTATCATAACAATGTTATGCAGGAAGTCGCGATGTCTTGTCACATCAATGTTATACTTGTAGTCACAATGTCTTTTTACAATAATGTTCTACAGGTAGTCACAATTTCTTATCACAACAATGTTATTCATGTCGTCACAATGTCTTATCACCTCAATATTAAACAGGTAGTCACAATGTCTTATCACAACAATGTTATATAGCTCGTCACAATGTCTTATCACAACAATTTTATACAGGTACTCACAATGTCATATCACAACAATGTTATACAGGAAGTCACAATGTCTTACCACAACAATATTATACAGGTAGTCACAATGTCTTTTCACATCAATGTTATACAGCTTGTCACAATGTCTGATCACATCAATGTTATACAGGTAGTCACAATGTCTTATCACAACAATGTTATACAGCTAGTCACAATGTCTTATCAACTCAATGTTATTCAGGTCATTACAATGTCTTTTCTCATCAATATTATACAGGTAGTCACAATGTCTTATCACAACAATGTTCTACAGGTCGTCGCAATGTCTTATCACAACAATGTTATACAGGTAGTCACAATGTCTGATCACAACAATATTATACAGGTAGTCACAATGTCTTTTCACATCAATGTTATACAGCTTGTCACAATGTCTGATCACATCAATGTTATACAGGTAGTCACAATGTCTTATCACAATGATGTTATACAGGTAGTCACAATGTCTTCTCACAACAATGTTATCCAGGTAGTCACAATTTCTGATCACAATAATGTGATACAGCGAGTCACAATGTCTATTCACAACAATGCAATGAAGGTAGTCACAATGTCTTAAAACAACAATGTTATACAGGTAGTCACAATGTCGTATCACAACAATGTTATACAGGTACTCACAATGTCTTATCACAATGATGTTATGCAGGTGTCACAATGTCTTCTCACAACAATGTTTTACAGGGGGTCACAATGTCTTATCACATCAATGTTATACAAGTAGTCACAATGTCATATCACAACAATGTTATACAGGAAGTCACAATGTCTTACCACATCAATGTTATTCAGGTAGTCACAATGTCTTATCACATCAATGTTCTGCAAGTCATCACAATGTTTTATCACAACAATGTTATACAGGAAGTCACAATGTATTATCACATCAATGTTATACAGGCAGTCACAATGTATTATCACCACAATGTTATACAGGTAGTCACAATGTATTATCACATCAATGTTATACAGGCAGTCACAATGTCTTATCACATCAATGTTATACAGGTAGTCACAATGTCTTATCACATCAATGTTATACAGGCAGTCACAATGTATTATCACAGCAATGTTATACAGGTAGTCACAATGTCTTATCACATCAATGTTATACAGGCAGTCACAATGTATTATCACATCAATGTTATACAGGCAGTCACAATGTCTTATCACAACAATGTTATACAGGTAGTCACAATGTCTTATCACAACAATGTTCTGCAGGTAGTCACAATGTCTTATCACAACAATGTTATACAGGTAGTCACAATGTATTATCACATCAATGTTATACAGGCAGTCACAATGTCTTATCACATCAATGTTATACAGCCAGTTACAATGTCTTATGACAATGATGTTATACAGGGAGTCACAATGTCTTCTCACAACAATGTTATACAGGGGGTCACAATGTCTGATCACAACAATGTTATACAAGTAGTCACAATGTCTTGTCACATCAATGTTATACAGGTAGTCACAATGTCTTATCACAACAATGTTATAAAGGTCATCACAATGTCATATCACAACAATGTTATACATGCAGTCACAATGTCTTTTCACATCAAATTTTTTCATGTAGTCACAATGTCTGATCACAACAATGTTATACAGCTCGTCACAATGTCTGATCCCATCAATGTTATACAGGTAGTCACAATGTCTGATCACAACAATGTTTTACAGGTAGTTACAATGTCTTATCACAACAATGTTATACAGGTACTCACAATGTCATATCACAACAATGTTATACAGGAAGTCACAATGTCTTACCACATCAATGTTATACAGGTAGTCACAATGTATTATCACATCAATGTTATACAGGCAGTCACAATGTATTATCACATCAATGTTATACAGGCAGTCACAATGTCTTATCACAACAATGTTATACAGGTAGTCACAATGTCTTATCACAACAATGTTATACAGGTACTCACAATGTCATATCACAACAATGTTATACAGGAAGTCACAATGTCTTACCACATCAATGTTATACAGGTAGTCACAATGTATTATCACATCAATGTTATACAGGCAGTCACAATGTATTATCACATCAATGTTATACAGGCAGTCACAATGTCTTATCACAACAATGTTATACAGGTAGTCACAATGTCTTATCACAACAATGTTCTGCAGGTAGTCACAATGTCTTATCACAACAATGTTATACAGGTAGTCACAATGTCTTATCACATCAATGTTATACAGGCAGTCACAATGTCTTATCACATCAATGTTATACAGCCAGTTACAATGTCTTATGACAATGATGTTATACAGGGAGTCACAATGTCTTCTCACAACAATGTTATACAGGGGGTCACAATGTCTGATCACAACAATGTTATACAAGTAGTCACAATGTCTTGTCACATCAATGTTATACAGGTAGTCACAATGTCTTATCACAACAATGTTATAAAGGTCATCACAATGTCATATCACAACAATGTTATACATGCAGTCACAATGTCTTTTCACATCAAATTTTTTCATGTAGTCACAATGTCTGATCACAACAATGTTATACAGCTCGTCACAATGTCTGATCCCATCAATGTTATACAGGTAGTCACAATGTCTGATCACAACAATGTTTTACAGGTAGTTACAATGTCTTATCACAACAATGTTATACAGGTACTCACAATGTCATATCACAACAATGTTATACAGGAAGTCACAATGTCTTATCACAACAATGTTATGCAGGTAGTCACAATGTCTTATCACAATAATGTTTTATAGCTCGTCACAATGTCTTATCACAACAATGTTATACAAGTCGTCACAATGTCTTATCACAATAATGTTTTATAGCTCGTCACAATGTCTTATCACAACAATGTTATACAAGTCGTCACAATGTCTTTTCACAACAATGTTACGCAGGTAGTCACAATGTCTTATCACAACAATGTTATATCGCTCGTCACAATGTCTCATCACAACAATGTTATGCAGGAACTCGCAATGTCTTGTCACATCAATGTTATACTGGTAGTGACAATCTCTTATCACAGCAATGTTATACAGCTAGTCACAATGTCTTATCACAACAATGTTATACAGCTAGTCACAATGTCTTATCACAACAATGTTATACAGGTCGTCACAATGTCTTTTCACATCAATGTTATACAGGTAGTCACAACGTCTTGTCACAACAATGTTATACAGGTAGTCACAATGTCTTTTCACAACAATGTTATACAGGTAGTCACAATGTCTTATCATAACAATGTTATGCAGGAAGTCGCAATGTCTTGTCACATCAATGTTATACTTGTAGTCACAATGTCTTTTTACAATAATGTTCTACAGGTAGTCACAATTTCTTATCACAACAATGTTATAATGGGAGTCATAATGTCTTATCAAATTTAGGTTATACAGGTAGTCACAATGTCTTATCACCACAATGTTATAAAGGTTGTCACAATGTTATACAGGCAGTCACAATATCTTATCAACTCAATGTTATTCAGGTCATTACAATGTCTTTTCTCATCAATATTATACAGGTAGTCACAATGTCTTATCACAACAATGTTCTACAGGTCGTCGCAATGTCTTATCACAACAATGTTATACAGGTAGTCACAATGTCTGATCACAACAATATTATACAGGTAGTCACAATGTCTTTTCACATCAATGTTATACAGCTTGTCACAATGTCTGATCACATCAATGTTATACAGGTAGTCACAATGTCTGATCACTACAATGTTTTACAGGTAGTCACAATGTAGGGTCAGGTATGGGAGCATGTGCCAGAACAGCGCGTCGCTGCGTCCACTTTCCGCCGGTACTCCAGGGGCCTCCGTCTGGCCATCCCCCAGGCAGATGCCAGGCCCATCCCCATCTCCTTGAGATGATGGTCAACCTGCTGCAACCATGAGGCACGTGGTCGACCCACTGGCCTCCTCCACTCATGAGACTCCCTCGCTGAGAGAATCTGGTGAGCAGGATCAGCGTCAGGAAAACGAGCCACATGTCCATACAGCCGCAGCTGACGCTCACGGACTATGCAGGTAACAAATCTCATCCGAGTCTCTCTCAGCAACCGCTCGTTGGACACAAAATCCGACCAGCGATAGCCAAGGATTCTCCGAAGAGACCTGGTACCAAAGGAATTAAGTCTCCGTCTCAGATCCTTGGTCAAAGTCCAAGTCTCGCACCCATAGAGCAAGACTGGAAGTACCAAGGACCTGAAGACTCGGACTTTCGTCCTCCCGCACAGGTACCGGCAGCGCCACACCCCATGATCCAGTGAATCCATGACTCCCCAGGCCCGACCCAGACGTCTATTGACCTCCGGCTCACAACCTGCGGAGACATGAATATCACTGCCAAGGTAAGTGAATCTATCCACGACCTCAACATCCTCACCACAAACAGACACAGACAGGACAGCAGCATCCAAGATGTCACCGAAAGCCTGGATCTTTGTTTTGACCCAAGAAATCCGTAATCCCAACGGCTCCGACTCCTCATTCAGCACCTCGAGGGCCCCCAAGAGGATGTCTAAAGTCTCCGCAAAGATGACTGCATCATCTGCAAAATCAAGGTCCGAGATCTTGACATTGCCAAACGATGCACCGCAACTTGATCTCTCCGACATCCTCCCAAAAATCCAGTCCATACAAGTGTTGAAAAGTGTGGGGGCAAGTACACATCCCTGACGAACTCCAGTAACAACTGGAAATAAGTCAGAGGCGGTACCACCACACTTCACATCACTCTCAGTACCAGAGTAGAGTTCAGACATCAGATCGATCAGTTTCGGTGGCACCCCACGAAGACCAAGAATCCTCCAGAGGACATCCCGATTCACTGAATCGAACGCTTTACAGAGATCAACATAGGCTGCAAGCAGCCCCTGCCGAAACTCTCGTCTGCGTTCAGTGAGGACACGAAGAGCAAGGATACGGTCAATCGTTGACCTCTTTGGTGTAAAGCCTGACTGCTCTGGACGCTGGTGCTCAAGCAGATGGTGGCGAACCCTATCAAGAATTATCCGAGCAAAGACCTTGCCTGGCACTGAGAGCAGCGTCACCCCTCGGTAGTTGTTGCAGTCTTGGCGATCACCCTTCCCTTTCCAGAGAGGGACAACAAGGCCCCTCTTCCAGTCAGTTGGGATGATGCCTGTGTTCCAGGCAGAGCACAAAACTGCATGCAACGACGTGAGTGCAGCATTTCCACCAGCCTTGAGAAGTTCAGCATGGATGCCACAGATCCCTGGAGCTTTGCCCCGTTTCAACTGGTTCACCGCAGCCCGTGTTTCCACAAGCGATGGTGGACCACAGTTGATTTGAGGGTCAGCAACAGGGATTGTAACACCCTTGACGTCCAACTCGACAGCTGGGGGATCAGCCTGGTACAACCGCTCAAAGTAACCAGCCCAGCGGGCCTTCACTTCAGACTCCTCTGTCAAGAGCCTACCACTCTCTGCTCGAACTGCAGTGCTCCGAGGGATGGGCTTGGATGAACGTAATGCGCGAATTCCCCTGTAAGCGGGACGAGAATCACCTGTCCACAGGTGATGCTCTACCCCTCACAGATTCCTCGCACATAGGCCTCCTTGTCCACCCTCAGTGCACGTACAGTTTTACGCCTCAGCTCCCTGAACAGCTCAGCTCTGCCATTCAGCCTGGCCCTGCGACTCTGGTCAATGGTATCCAGTGTCCCTTGAGAGACAAAATTCTTCTTTGCCCTGCGGTGAACTCCAAGGCATCCACCGGCAACATCAAGGACGGTGGTCTTGAAGGTGCTCCACAACTCTTCAGGACCCCCAAAGCACCCAGACCCCCCAAGTGTCCACTCAGCCTGTTCGCAAACTCCTCAGCAACTCTCTCATCCCTGAGCTTGGCAACATCCAGCCTAGGCTGGGATGGTACCATTCTCCAGGATTTAAGGTGCAGCTTTAGAGTTGCTACAACAAGCCTGTGGTCAGTATTGAGGAACTGAGCACTCCGGTAGACCCTGCAGTTCTGGATCATCCTCCAACGACCGTCAATGAGGACATGGTCAATCTCCTTTGCCACACCGCCAGCGTTGGAATACCAAGTCCAGCGATGAGCTTGCGGGCGCTGAAACCATGAACCAGCCACCCTAAGTCCATGACTTCTTGCAAAGTCAAGGAACTTAGTGCTATTCTGGTTCATAGTTCCTGACCCATGGGGACCAACACACACCTCATAACCATCCCTATCAGTTCCAGTCGATGCATTGAAATCCCCCAAGACTAGAAGTGTATCTCGTCTGGGGCACTGATCAACCACAGACTCGAGTGTGGCGTAGAATGCATCCTTCACGGTGAGATCACTCGCCTCAGTCGGAGCATAAATAGAGACCAGGGAAATGACACCTAAGGAGTGACGAATCCTTAATCTCATAATACGCTCGTTGACCGGTGTTACCTCAATTATCATTGGGGTCAGCTTATTGGACACAGCTACAGCAACTCCTTGGGTATGGTAACCATCAGAGCGACCAGACCAATAGTAGGTGTAACCACCCACCATTATCTCGCCGCAATCCGGTCTCCGAACCTCAGAGAGAGCTGCAATCCCGATGTCCAAACGCTTGAGCTCAGATGATAACAGAGACAGGTGATCATCCTCTCTTAGGGATAGGACATTCCAGGCACCCACCCGAAGGGACCGCCTCAGGTTAACCCAAGGAGACCGCCGTCTGGTGGACGACACCTCAGCACCACTCCGACACACTCTCCCGCAATCTGACCCAGGGATGTTACCCCGTGGTTTCCCTCCTATCAAAGATTGGGGGTCCCGAAGGCTTTGCCCCAATCCCATCATCCGGTGAGCTGCCCTGCGAAGGGAAGCTGCACAGGAGGTACTCCCACGGAGTGGGTTTTCAGATTTTTTTGCGTTTTTGCGTTTTGCGGAATGAAGCGTTTTACGGTGGCTGGAGTGCAAATCCTGCCACCAACCTCCTAATAAGAAGTGACCCAACTGCAGGAGGACGTCCGCAGACACAGTTGGGCACTAGATATGGATGGCCGTTGGCTCACAAGGAGCTCCTCCGCCCTTTGACAGGTTTTGTTTTTAATCCTGCTGGGTGTCCATATCCAAACACCCTCCTCACCAGAAAACCTGGTGGGGGAGACGGTTTAGTCGCCGACAACCCGACCATGGAACAGGTTAGTACAGGTTTACATGGTACCTGTAGCAGGTCACAGATCGAACCTGACCTGACAGTAAATGTCTTATCACAACAATGTTATACAGCTAGTCACAATGTCTGATCACATCAATGTTATGCAGGTAGTCACAATGTCTGATCACTACAATGTTTTACAGGTAGTCACAATGTCTTATCACAACAATGTTATACAGGTAGTCACAATGTCTTATCACAACAATGTTATGCAGGTAGTCACAATGTCTTATCACAATAATGTTTTATAGCTCGTCACAATGTCTTATCACAACAATGTTATACAAGTCGTCACAATGTCTTTTCACAACAATGTTACGCAGGTAGTCACAATGTCTTATCACAACAATGTTATATCGCTCGTCACAATGTCTCATCACAACAATGTTATGCAGGAAGTCGCAATGTCTTGTCACATCAATGTTATACTGGTAGTGACAATCTCTTATCACAGCAATGTTATACAGCTAGTCACAATGTCTTATCACAACAATGTTATACAGGTCGTCACAATGTCTTTTCACATCAATGTTATACAGGTAGTCACAATGTCTTATCACAACAATGTTATACAGGTAGTCACAACGTCTTGTCACAACAATGTTATACAGGTAGTCACAATGTCTTTTCACAACAATGTTATACAGGTAGTCACAATGTCTTATCATAACAATGTTATGCAGGAAGTCGCAATGTCTTGTCACATCAATGTTATACTTGTAGTCACAATGTCTTTTTACAATAATGTTCTTCAGGTAGTCACAATTTCTTATCACAACAATGTTATAATGGGAGTCATAATGCCTTATCACATTTAGGTTATACAGGTAGTCACAATGTCTTATCACCACAATGTTATAAAGGTTGTCACAATGTTATACAGGCAGTCACAATGTCTTATCAACTCAATGTTATTCAGGTCATTACAATGTCTTTTCTCATCAATATTATACAGGTAGTCACAATGTCTTATCACAACAATGTTCTAGAGGTCGTCGCAATGTCTTATCACAACAATGTTATACAGGTAGTCACAATGTCTTATCACAACAATGTTATACAGCTCGTCACAATGTCTTTTCACAACAATGTTATACAGGCAGTCACAATGTATTATCACATCAATGCTATACAGGCAGTCACAATGTATTATCACATCAATGTTATACAGGCAGTCACAATGTCTTATCACAACAATGTTATGCAGGTAGTCACAATGTCTGATCACAATAATATTATACAGCTCGTCACAATGTCTTTTCACAACAATGTTATACAGGTAGTCACAATGTCTTATCATAACAATGTTATGCAGGAAGTCGCAATGTCTTGTCACATCAATGTTATACTTGTAGTCACAATGTCTTTTTACAATAATGTTCTACAGGTAGTCACAATTTCTTATCACAACAATGTTATAATGGGAGTCATAATGTCTTATCAAATTTAGGTTATACAGGTAGTCACAATGTCTTATCACCACAATGTTATAAAGGTTGTCACAATGTTATACAGGCAGTCACAATGTCTTATCAACTCAAAGTTATTCAGGTCATTACAATGTCTTTTCTCATCAATATTATACAGGTAGTCACAATGTCTTATCACAACAATGTTCTACAGGTCGTCGCAATGTCTTATCACAACAATGTTATACAGGTAGTCACAATGTCTGATCACAACAATATTATACAGGTAGTCACAATGTCTTTTCACATCAATGTTATACAGCTTGTCACAATGTCTGATCACATCAATGTTATACAGGTAGTCACAATGTCTGATCACTACAATGTTTTACAGGTAGTCACAATGTCTTATCACAACAATGTTATACAGCTAGTCACAATGTCTGATCACATCAATGTTATGCAGGTAGTCACAATGTCTGATCACTACAATGTTTTACAGGTAGTCACAATGTCTTATCACAACAATGTTATACAGGTAGTCACAATGTCTTATCACAACAATGTTATGCAGGTAGTCACAATGTCTTATCACAACAATGTTATACAGCTAGTCACAATGTCTTATCACAACAATGTTATACAGGTCGTCACAATGTCTTTTCACATCAATGTTATACAGGTAGTCACAACGTCTTGTCACAACAATGTTATACAGGTAGTCACAATGTCTTTTCACAACAATGTTATACAGGTAGTCACAATGTCTTATCATAACAATGTTATGCAGGAAGTCGCAATGTCTTGTCACATCAATGTTATACTTGTAGTCACAATGTCTTTTTACAATAATGTTCTACAGGTAGTCACAATTTCTTATCACAACAATGTTATAATGGGAGTCATAATGTCTTATCAAATTTAGGTTATACAGGTAGTCACAATGTCTTATCACCACAATGTTATAAAGGTTGTCACAATGTTATACAGGCAGTCACAATGTCTTATCAACTCAATGTTATTCAGGTCATTACAATGTCTTTTCTCATCAATATTATACAGGTAGTCACAATGTCTTATCACAACAATGTTATACAGGTAGTCACAATGTCTGATCACAACAATATTATACAGGTAGTCACAATGTCTTTTCACATCAATGTTATACAGCTTGTCACAATGTCTGATCACATCAATGTTATACAGGTAGTCACAATGTCTGATCACTACAATGTTTTACAGGTAGTCACAATGTCTTATCACAACAATGTTATACAGCTAGTCACAATGTCTGATCACATCAATGTTATGCAGGTCGTCACAATGTCTGATCACTACAATGTTTTACAGGTAGTCACAATGTCTTATCACAACAATGTTATACAGGTAGTCACAATGTCTTATCACAACAATGTTTTGCAGGTAGTCACAATGTCTTATCACAATAATGTTTTATAGCTCGTCACAATGTCTTATCACAACAATGTTATACAAGTCGTCACAATGTCTTTTCACAACAATGTTACGCAGGTAGTCACAATGTCTTATCACAACAATGTTATATCGCTCGTCACAATGTCTCATCACAACAATGTTATGCAGGAAGTCGCAATGTCTTGTCACATCAATGTTATACTGGTAGTGACAATCTCTTATCACAGCAATGTTATACAGCTAGTCACAATGTCTTATCACAACAATGTTATACAGGTCGTCACAATGTCTTTTCACATCAATGTTATACAGGTAGTCACAATGTCTTATCACAACAATGTTATACAGGTAGTCACAACGTCTTGTCACAACAATGTTATACAGGTAGTCACAATGTCTTATCATAACAATGTTATGCAGGGAGTCGCAATGTCTTGTCACATCAATGTTATACTTGTAGTCACAATGTCTTTTTACAATAATGTTCTACAGGTAGTCACAATTTCTTATCACAACAATGTTATAATGGGAGTCATAATGCCTTATCACATTTAGGTTATACAGGTAGTCACAATGTCTTATCACCACAATGTTATAAAGGTTGTCACAATGTTATACAGGCAGTCACAATGTCTTATCAACTCAATGTTATTCAGGTCATTACAATGTCTTTTCTCATCAATATTATACAGGTAGTCACAATGTCTTATCACAACAATGTTCTAGAGGTCATCGCAATGTCTTATCACAACAATGTTATACAGCTCGTCACAATGTCTTTTCACAACAATGTTATACAGGCAGTCACAATGTATTATCACATCAATGCTATACAGGCAGTCACAATGTATTATCACATCAATGTTATACAGGCAGTCACAATGTCTTATCACAACAATGTTATGCAGGTAGTCACAATGTCTGATCACAATAATATTATACAGCTCGTCACAATGTCTTTTCACAACAATGTTATACAGGTAGTGACAATGTTATACAGGTAGTCACAATGTCTTTTCACAACAATGTTATACAGGTAGTCACAATGTCTTATCATAACAATGTTATGCAGGAAGTCGCAATGTCTTGTCACATCAATGTTATACTTGTAGTCACAATGTCTTTTTACAATAATGTTCTACAGGTAGTCACAATTTCTTATCACAACAATGTTATAATGGGAGTCATAATGCCTTATCACATTTAGGTTATACAGGTAGTCACAATGTCTTATCACCACAATGTTATAAAGGTTGTCACAATGTTATACAGGCAGTCACAATGTCTTATCAACTCAATGTTATTCAGGTCATTACAATGTCTTTTCTCATCAATATTATACAGGTAGTCACAATGTCTTATCACAACAATGTTCTAGAGGTCATCGCAATGTCTTATCACATCAATGTTATACAGCTCGTCACAATGTCTTTTCACAACAATGTTATACAGGTAGTCACAACGTCTTGTCACAACAATGTTATACAGGTAGTCACAATGTCTTTTCACAACAATGTTATACAGGTAGTCACAATGTCTTATCATAACAATGTTATGCAGGAAGTCGCAATGTCTTGTCACATCAATGTTATACTTGTAGTCACAATGTCTTTTTACAATAATGTTCTACAGGTAGTCACAATTTCTTATCACAACAATGTTATAATGGGAGTCATAATGCCTTATCACATTTAGGTTATACAGGTAGTCACAATGTCTTATCACCACAATGTTATAAAGGTTGTCACAATGTTATACAGGCAGTCACAATGTCTTATCAACTCAATGTTATTCAGGTCATTACAATGTCTTTTCTCATCAATATTATACAGGTAGTCACAATGTCTTATCACAACAATGTTCTAGAGGTCATCGCAATGTCTTATCACAACAATGTTATACAGCTCGTCACAATGTCTTTTCACAACAATGTTATACAGGTAGTCACAATGTATTATCACATCAATGCTATACAGGCAGTCACAATGTATTATCACATCAATGTTATACAGGCAGTCACAATGTCTTATCACAACAATGTTATGCAGGTAGTCACAATGTCTTATCACAACAATGTTATACAGGTAGTCACAATGTCTTATCACAATAATGTTATATAGCTCGTCACAATGTCTTATCACAACAATGTTATACAGCTCGTCACAATGTCTTTTCACAACAATGTTGTGCAGGTAGTCACAATGTCTTATCACAACAATGTTATTCATGTCGTCACAATGTCTTTTCACAACAATGTTATGCAGGTAGTCACAATGTCTTATCACAACAATGTTATATCGCTCGTCACAATGTCTTATCACAACAATGTTATACAGGTAGTCACAATGTCTTATCATAACAATGTTATGCAGGAAGTCGCAATGTCTTGTCACATCAATGTTATACTTGTAGTCACAATGTCTTTTTACAATAATGTTCTACAAGTAGTCACAATTTCTTATCACAACAATGTTATAATGGGAGTCATAATGTCTTATCAAATTTAGGTTATACAGGTAGTCACAATGTCTTATCACCACAATGTTATAAAGGTTGTCACAATGTTATACAGGCAGTCACAATGTCTTATCAACTCAATGTTATTCAGGTCATTACAATGTCTTTTCTCATCAATATTATACAGGTAGTCACAATGTCTTATCACAACAATGTTCTACAGGTCGTCGCAATGTCTTATCACAACAATGTTATACAGGTAGTCACAATGTCTGATCACAACAATATTATACAGGTAGTCACAATGTCTTTTCACATCAATGTTATACAGCTTGTCACAATGTCTGATCACATCAATGTTATACAGGTAGTCACAATGTCTGATCACTACAATGTTTTACAGGTAGTCACAATGTCTTATCACAACAATGTTATACAGCTAGTCACAATGTCTGATCACATCAATGTTATACAGGTAGTCACAATGTCTGATCACTACAATGTTTTACAGGTAGTCACAATGTCTTATCACAACAATGTTATACAGGTACTCACAATGTCATATCACAACAATGTTATACAG
Organism: Eptatretus burgeri; assembly: GCF_056783735.1. Lineage (NCBI taxonomy): Eukaryota > Metazoa > Chordata > Myxini > Myxiniformes > Myxinidae > Eptatretus > Eptatretus burgeri. Next base: position 20,101 of record NC_140966.1, on the reverse strand, counting down.
GAAGTCACAATGTCTTACCACATCAATGTTATACAGGTAGTCACAATGTCTTATCACATCAATGTTCTGCAGGTCGTCACAATGTTTTATCACAACAATGTTATACAGGTAGTCACAATGTATTATCACATCAATGTTATACAGGCAGTCACAATGTATTATCACATCAATGTTATACAGGCAGTCACAATGTCTTATCACAACAATGTTATGCAGGTAGTCACAATGTCTTATCACAACAATGTTATGCAGGTAGTCACAATGTCTTATCACAATAATGTTATATAGCTCGTCACAATGTCTTATCGCAACAATGTTATACAGCTCGTCACAATGTCTTTTTACAACAATGTTATACAGGTAGTCACAATGTCTTATCACAACAATGTTATTCATGTCGTCACAATGTCTTATCACCTCAATGTTAAACAGGTAGTCACAATGTCTTATCACAACAATGTTATATAGCTCATCACAATGTCTTATCACAACAATGTTATACAGGTAGTCACAATGTCTTATCACAACAATGTTATTCAGGTAGTCACAATGTCTTGTCACAACAATGTTATACAGGTAGTGACAATGTTATACAGCTTGTCACAATGTCTTATCACAACAATGTTATACAGGTAGTGACAATGTTATACAGGTGGTCACAATGTCTTATCACAACAATGTTATACAGGTAGTCACAATGTCTGATCACAACAATATTATACAGGTAGTCACAATGTCTTTTCACATCAATGTTATACAGCTAGTCACAATGTCTTATCACAACAATGTTATCCAGGTAGTCACAATTTCTGATCACAATAATGTGATACAGCGAGTCACAATGTCTATTCACAACAATGCAATGAAGGTAGTCACAATGTCTTAAAACAACAATGTTATACAGGTAGTGACAATGTCGTATCACAACAATGTTATACAGGTACTCACAATGTCTTATCACAATGATGTTATGCAGGTGTCACAATGTCTTCTCACAACAATGTTTTACAGGGGGTCACAATGTCTTATCACATCAATGTTATACAAGTAGTCACAATGTCTTATCACAACAATGTTATACAGGTAGTCACAATGTCTTATCACAACAATGTTATACAGGTAGTCACAATGTCTTACCACATCAATGTTCTACAGGTAGTCACAATGTCTTATCACATCAATGTTCTGCAAGTCGTCACAATGTTTTATCACAACAATGTTATACAGGAAGTCACAATGTATTATCACATCAATGTTATACAGGCAGTCACAATGTATTATCACCACAATGTTATACAGGTAGTCACAATGTATTATCACATCAATGTTATACAGGCAGTCACAATGTCTTATCACCACAATGTTATACAGGTAGTCACAATGTATTATCACATCAATGTTATACAGGCAGTCACAATGTCTTATCACATCAATGTTATACAGGCAGTCACAAAGTATTATCACATCAATGTTATACAGGCAGTCACAATGTCTTATCACATCAATGTTATACAGGTAGTCACAATGTATTATCACATCAATGTTATACAGGCAGTCACAATGTCTTATCACATCAATGTTATACAGGTAGTCACAATGTCTTATCACATCAATGTTATACAGGCAGTCACAATGTATTATCACATCAATGTTATACAGGTAGTCACAATGTCTTATCACATCAATGTTATACAGGCAGTCACAATGTATTATCACATCAATGTTATACAGGCAGTCACAATGTCTTATCACAACAATGTTATACAGGTAGTCACAATGTCTTATCACAACAATGTTCTGCAGGTTGTCACAATGTCTTGTCACAACAATGTTATACAGGTAGTCACAATGTATTATCACATCAATGTTATACAGGCAGTCACAATGTCTTATCACATCAATGTTATACAGCCAGTTACAATGTCTTATGACAATGATGTTATACAGGGAGTCACAATGTCTTCTCACAACAATGTTATACAGGGGGTCACAATGTCTGATCACAACAATGTTATACAAGTAGTCACAATGTCTTGTCACATCAATGTTATACAGGTAGTCACAATGTCTTATCACAACAATGTTATAAAGGTCATCACAATGTCATATCACAACAATGTTATACATGCAGTCACAATGTCTTTTCACATCAAATTTTTTCATGTAGTCACAATGTCTGATCACAACAATGTTATACAGCTCGTCACAATGTCTGATCCCATCAATGTTATACAGGTAGTCACAATGTCTGATCACAACAATGTTTTACAGGTAGTTACAATGTCTTATCACAACAATGTTATACAGGTACTCACAATGTCATATCACAACAATGTTATACAGGAAGTCACAATGTCTTACCACATCAATGTTATACAGGTAGTCACAATGTCTTATCACAACAATGTTATGCAGGTAGTCACAATGTCTTATCACAATAATGTTATACAGGAAGTCACAATGTCTTACCACATCAATGTTATACAGGTAGTCACAATGTCTTATCACAACAATGTTATGCAGGTAGTCACAATGTCTTATCACAATAATGTTTTATAGCTCGTCACAATGTCTTATCACAACAATGTTATACAAGTCGTCACAATGTCTTTTCACAACAATGTTACGCAGGTAGTCACAATGTCTTTTCACAACAATGTTACGCAGGTAGTCACAATGTCTTATCACAACAATGTTATATCGCTCGTCACAATGTCTTATCACAACAATGTTATACAAGTCGTCACAATGTCTTTTCACAACAATGTTACGCAGGTAGTCACAATGTCTTTTCACAACAATGTTACGCAGGTAGTCACAATGCCTTATCACAACAATGTTATATCGCTCGTCACAATGTCTCATCACAACAATGTTATGCAGGAAGTCGCAATGTCTTGTCACATCAATGTTATACTGGTCATCACAATGTCATATCACAACAATGTTATACAGGTACTCACAATGTCATATCACAACAATGTTATACAGGAAGTCACAATGTCTTACCACAACAATATTATACAGGTAGTCACAATGTCTTTTCACATCAATGTTATACAGCTTGTCACAATGTCTGATCACATCAATGTTATACAGGTAGTCACAATGTCTTATCACAACAATGTTATACAGCTAGTCACAATGTCTTATCAACTCAATGTTATTCAGGTCATTACAATGTCTTTTCTCATCAATATTATACAGGTAGTCACAATGTCTTATCACAACAATGTTCTACAGGTCGTCGCAATGTCTTATCACAACAATGTTATACAGGTAGTCACAATGTCTGATCACAACAATATTATACAGGTAGTCACAATGTCTTTTCACATCAATGTTATACAGCTTGTCACAATGTCTGATCACATCAATGTTATACAGGTAGTCACAATGTCTTATCACAATGATGTTATACAGGTAGTCACAATGTCTTCTCACAACAATGTTATCCAGGTAGTCACAATTTCTGATCACAATAATGTGATACAGCGAGTCACAATGTCTATTCACAACAATGCAATGAAGGTAGTCACAATGTCTTAAAACAACAATGTTATACAGGTAGTCACAATGTCGTATCACAACAATGTTATACAGGTACTCACAATGTCTTATCACAATGATGTTATGCAGGTGTCACAATGTCTTCTCACAACAATGTTTTACAGGGGGTCACAATGTCTTATCACATCAATGTTATACAAGTAGTCACAATGTCATATCACAACAATGTTATACAGGAAGTCACAATGTCTTACCACATCAATGTTATACAGGTAGTCACAATGTCTTATCACATCAATGTTCTGCAAGTCATCACAATGTTTTATCACAACAATGTTATACAGGAAGTCACAATGTATTATCACATCAATGTTATACAGGCAGTCACAATGTATTATCACCACAATGTTATACAGGTAGTCACAATGTATTATCACATCAATGTTATACAGGCAGTCACAATGTCTTATCACATCAATGTTATACAGGTAGTCACAATGTCTTATCACATCAATGTTATACAGGCAGTCACAATGTATTATCACATCAATGTTATACAGGTAGTCACAATGTCTTATCACATCAATGTTATACAGGCAGTCACAATGTATTATCACATCAATGTTATACAGGCAGTCACAATGTCTTATCACAACAATGTTATACAGGTAGTCACAATGTCTTATCACAACAATGTTCTGCAGGTAGTCACAATGTCTTATCACAACAATGTTATACAGGTAGTCACAATGTATTATCACATCAATGTTATACAGGCAGTCACAATGTCTTATCACATCAATGTTATACAGCCAGTTACAATGTCTTATGACAATGATGTTATACAGGGAGTCACAATGTCTTCTCACAACAATGTTATACAGGGGGTCACAATGTCTGATCACAACAATGTTATACAAGTAGTCACAATGTCTTGTCACATCAATGTTATACAGGTAGTCACAATGTCTTATCACAACAATGTTATAAAGGTCATCACAATGTCATATCACAACAATGTTATACATGCAGTCACAATGTCTTTTCACATCAAATTTTTTCATGTAGTCACAATGTCTGATCACAACAATGTTATACAGCTCGTCACAATGTCTGATCCCATCAATGTTATACAGGTAGTCACAATGTCTGATCACAACAATGTTTTACAGGTAGTTACAATGTCTTATCACAACAATGTTATACAGGTACTCACAATGTCATATCACAACAATGTTATACAGGAAGTCACAATGTCTTACCACATCAATGTTATACAGGTAGTCACAATGTATTATCACATCAATGTTATACAGGCAGTCACAATGTATTATCACATCAATGTTATACAGGCAGTCACAATGTCTTATCACAACAATGTTATACAGGTAGTCACAATGTCTTATCACAACAATGTTCTGCAGGTAGTCACAATGTCTTATCACAACAATGTTATACAGGTAGTCACAATGTATTATCACATCAATGTTATACAGGCAGTCACAATGTCTTATCACATCAATGTTATACAGCCAGTTACAATGTCTTATGACAATGATGTTATACAGGGAGTCACAATGTCTTCTCACAACAATGTTATACAGGGGGTCACAATGTCTGATCACAACAATGTTATACAAGTAGTCACAATGTCTTGTCACATCAATGTTATACAGGTAGTCACAATGTCTTATCACAACAATGTTATAAAGGTCATCACAATGTCATATCACAACAATGTTATACATGCAGTCACAATGTCTTTTCACATCAAATTTTTTCATGTAGTCACAATGTCTGATCACAACAATGTTATACAGCTCGTCACAATGTCTGATCCCATCAATGTTATACAGGTAGTCACAATGTCTGATCACAACAATGTTTTACAGGTAGTTACAATGTCTTATCACAACAATGTTATACAGGTACTCACAATGTCATATCACAACAATGTTATACAGGAAGTCACAATGTCTTACCACATCAATGTTATACAGGTAGTCACAATGTCTTATCACAACAATGTTATGCAGGTAGTCACAATGTCTTATCACAATAATGTTTTATAGCTCGTCACAATGTCTTATCACAACAATGTTATACAAGTCGTCACAATGTCTTATCACAATAATGTTTTATAGCTCGTCACAATGTCTTATCACAACAATGTTATACAAGTCGTCACAATGTCTTTTCACAACAATGTTACGCAGGTAGTCACAATGTCTTATCACAACAATGTTATATCGCTCGTCACAATGTCTCATCACAACAATGTTATGCAGGAAGTCGCAATGTCTTGTCACATCAATGTTATACTGGTAGTGACAATCTCTTATCACAGCAATGTTATACAGCTAGTCACAATGTCTTATCACAACAATGTTATACAGCTAGTCACAATGTCTTATCACAACAATGTTATACAGGTCGTCACAATGTCTTTTCACATCAATGTTATACAGGTAGTCACAACGTCTTGTCACAACAATGTTATACAGGTAGTCACAATGTCTTTTCACAACAATGTTATACAGGTAGTCACAATGTCTTATCATAACAATGTTATGCAGGAAGTCGCAATGTCTTGTCACATCAATGTTATACTTGTAGTCACAATGTCTTTTTACAATAATGTTCTACAGGTAGTCACAATTTCTTATCACAACAATGTTATAATGGGAGTCATAATGTCTTATCAAATTTAGGTTATACAGGTAGTCACAATGTCTTATCACCACAATGTTATAAAGGTTGTCACAATGTTATACAGGCAGTCACAATGTCTTATCAACTCAATGTTATTCAGGTCATTACAATGTCTTTTCTCATCAATATTATACAGGTAGTCACAATGTCTTATCACAACAATGTTCTACAGGTCGTCGCAATGTCTTATCACAACAATGTTATACAGGTAGTCACAATGTCTGATCACAACAATATTATACAGGTAGTCACAATGTCTTTTCACATCAATGTTATACAGCTTGTCACAATGTCTGATCACATCAATGTTATACAGGTAGTCACAATGTCTGATCACTACAATGTTTTACAGGTAGTCACAATGTCTTATCACAACAATGTTATACAGCTAGTCACAATGTCTGATCACATCAATGTTATGCAGGTAGTCACAATGTCTGATCACTACAATGTTTTACAGGTAGTCACAATGTCTTATCACAACAATGTTATACAGGTAGTCACAATGTCTTATCACAACAATGTTATGCAGGTAGTCACAATGTCTTATCACAATAATGTTTTATAGCTCGTCACAATGTCTTATCACAACAATGTTATACAAGTCGTCACAATGTCTTTTCACAACAATGTTACGCAGGTAGTCACAATGTCTTATCACAACAATGTTATATCGCTCGTCACAATGTCTCATCACAACAATGTTATGCAGGAAGTCGCAATGTCTTGTCACATCAATGTTATACTGGTAGTGACAATCTCTTATCACAGCAATGTTATACAGCTAGTCACAATGTCTTATCACAACAATGTTATACAGGTCGTCACAATGTCTTTTCACATCAATGTTATACAGGTAGTCACAATGTCTTATCACAACAATGTTATACAGGTAGTCACAACGTCTTGTCACAACAATGTTATACAGGTAGTCACAATGTCTTTTCACAACAATGTTATACAGGTAGTCACAATGTCTTATCATAACAATGTTATGCAGGAAGTCGCAATGTCTTGTCACATCAATGTTATACTTGTAGTCACAATGTCTTTTTACAATAATGTTCTACAGGTAGTCACAATTTCTTATCACAACAATGTTATAATGGGAGTCATAATGCCTTATCACATTTAGGTTATACAGGTAGTCACAATGTCTTATCACCACAATGTTATAAAGGTTGTCACAATGTTATACAGGCAGTCACAATGTCTTATCAACTCAATGTTATTCAGGTCATTACAATGTCTTTTCTCATCAATATTATACAGGTAGTCACAATGTCTTATCACAACAATGTTCTACAGGTCATCGCAATGTCTTATCACAACAATGTTATACAGGTAGTCACAATGTCTTATCACAACAATGTTCTAGAGGTCATCGCAATGTCTTATCACAACAATGTTATACAGCTCGTCACAATGTCTTTTCACAACAATGTTATACAGGTGGTCACAATGTATTATCACATCAATGCTATACAGGCAGTCACAATGTATTATCACATCAATGTTATACAGGCAGTCACAATGTCTTATCACAACAATGTTATGCAGGTAGTCACAATGTCTTATCACAACAATGTTATACAGGTCGTCACAATGTCTTTTCACATCAATGTTATACAGGTAGTCACAATGTCTTATCACAACAATGTTATACAGGTAGTCACAACGTCTTGTCACAACAATGTTATACAGGTAGTCACAATGTCTTTTCACAACAATGTTATACAGGTAGTCACAATGTCTTATCATAACAATGTTATGCAGGAAGTCGCAATGTCTTGTCACATCAATGTTATACTTGTAGTCACAATGTCTTTTTACAATAATGTTCTACAGGTAGTCACAATTTCTTATCACAACAATGTTATAATGGGAGTCATAATGCCTTATCACATTTAGGTTATACAGGTAGTCACAATGTCTTATCACCACAATGTTATAAAGGTTGTCACAATGTTATACAGGCAGTCACAATGTCTTATCAACTCAATGTTATTCAGGTCATTACAATGTCTTTTCTCATCAATATTATACAGGTAGTCACAATGTCTTATCACAACAATGTTCTAGAGGTCATCGCAATGTCTTATCACAACAATGTTATACAGGTAGTCACAATGTCTTTTCACATCAATGTTATACAGCTTGTCACAATGTCTGATCACAACAATATTATACAGGTAGTCACAATGTCTTTTCACATCAATGTTATACAGCTTGTCACAATGTCTGATCACATCAATGTTATACAGGTAGTCACAATGTCTGATCACTACAATGTTTTACAGGTAGTCACAATGTCTTATCACAACAATGTTATACAGCTAGTCACAATGTCTGATCACATCAATGTTATGCAGGTAGTCACAATGTCTGATCACTACAATGTTTTACAGGTAGTCACAATGTCTTATCACAACAATGTTATACAGGTAGTCACAATGTCTTATCACAACAATGTTATGCAGGTAGTCACAATGTCTTATCACAATAATGTTTTATAGCTCGTCACAATGTCTTATCACAACAATGTTATACAAGTCGTCACAATGTCTTTTCACAACAATGTTACGCAGGTAGTCACAATGTCTTATCACAACAATGTTATATCACTCGTCACAATGTCTCATCACAACAATGTTATGCAGGAAGTCGCAATGTCTTGTCACATCAATGTTATACTGGTAGTGACAATCTCTTATCACAGCAATGTTATACAGCTAGTCACAATGTCTTATCACAACAATGTTATACAGGTAGTCACAATGTCTTTTCACATCAATGTTATACAGCTCGTCACAATGTCTTTTCACAACAATGTTATACAGGTAGTCACAATGTATTATCACATCAATGCTATACAGGCAGTCACAATGTATTATCACATCAATGTTATACAGGCAGTCACAATGTCTTATCACAACAATGTTATGCAGGTAGTCACAATGTCTTATCACAACAATGTTATACAGGTAGTCACAATGTCTTATCACAATAATGTTATATAGCTCGTCACAATGTCTTATCACAACAATGTTATACAGCTCGTCACAATGTCTTTTCACAACAATGTTATACAGGTAGTCACAATGTCTTATCATAACAATGTTATGCAGGTAGTCACAATGTCTTATCACAACAATGTTATTCATGTCGTCACAATGTCTTTTCACAACAATGTTATGCAGGTAGTCACAATGTCTTATCACAACAATGTTATATCGCTCGTCACAATGTCTTATCACAACAATGTTATACAGGTAGTCACAATGTCTTATCATAACAATGTTATGCAGGAAGTCGCAATGTCTTGTCACATCAATGTCTTGTCACATCAATGTTATACTTGTAGTCACAATGTCTTTTTACAATAATGTTCTACAGGTAGTCACAATTTCTTATCACAACAATGTTATAATGGGAGTCATAATGTCTTATCAAATTTAGGTTATACAGGTAGTCACAATGTCTTATCACCACAATGTTATAAAGGTTGTCACAATGTTATACAGGCAGTCACAATGTCTTATCAACTCAATGTTATTCAGGTCATTACAATGTCTTTTCTCATCAATATTATACAGGTAGTCACAATGTCTTATCACAACAATGTTATTCATGTCGTCACAATGTCTTATCACCTCAATGTTAAACAGGTAGTCACAATGTCTTATCACAACAATGTTATATAGCTCATCACAATGTCTTATCACAACAATGTTATACAGGTAGTCACAATGTCTTATCACAACAATGTTATTCAGGTAGTCACAATGTCTTGTCACAACAATGTTATACAGGTAGTGACAATGTTATACAGCTTGTCACAATGTCTTATCACAACAATGTTATACAGGTAGTGACAATGTTATACAGGTGGTCACAATGTCTTATCACAACAATGTTATACAGGTAGTCACAATGTCTGATCACAACAATATTATACAGGTAGTCACAATGTCTTTTCACATCAATGTTATACAGCTAGTCACAATGTCTTATCACAACAATGTTATCCAGGTAGTCACAATTTCTGATCACAATAATGTGATACAGCGAGTCACAATGTCTATTCACAACAATGCAATGAAGGTAGTCACAATGTCTTAAAACAACAATGTTATACAGGTAGTGACAATGTCGTATCACAACAATGTTATACAGGTACTCACAATGTCTTATCACAATGATGTTATGCAGGTGTCACAATGTCTTCTCACAACAATGTTTTACAGGGGGTCACAATGTCTTATCACATCAATGTTATACAAGTAGTCACAATGTCTTATCACAACAATGTTATACAGGTAGTCACAATGTCTTATCACAACAATGTTATACAGGTAGTCACAATGTCTTACCACATCAATGTTCTACAGGTAGTCACAATGTCTTATCACATCAATGTTCTGCAAGTCGTCACAATGTTTTATCACAACAATGTTATACAGGTAGTCACAATGTATTATCACATCAATGTTATACAGGCAGTCACAATGTCTTATCACCACAATGTTATACAGGTAGTCACAATGTATTATCACATCAATGTTATACAGGCAGTCACAATGTCTTATCACATCAATGTTATACAGGCAGTCACAATGTATTATCACATCAATGTTATACAGGCAGTCACAATGTCTTATCACATCAATGTTATACAGGTAGTCACAATGTATTATCACATCAATGTTATACAGGCAGTCACAATGTCTTATCACATCAATGTTATACAGGTAGTCACAATGTCTTATCACATCAATGTTATACAGGCAGTCACAATGTATTATCACATCAATGTTATACAGGTAGTCACAATGTCTTATCACATCAATGTTATACAGGCAGTCACAATGTATTATCACATCAATGTTATACAGGTAGTCACAATGTCTTGTCACATCAATGTTATACAGGTAGTCACAATGTCTTATCACAACAATGTTATACAGGTAGTCACAATGTCTTATCACAACAATGTTCTGCAGGTTGTCACAATGTCTTGTCACAACAATGTTATACAGGTAGTCACAATGTATTATCACATCAATGTTATACAGGCAGTCACAATGTCTTATCACATCAATGTTATACAGCCAGTTACAATGTCTTATGACAATGATGTTATACAGGGAGTCACAATGTCTTCTCACAACAATGTTATACAGGGGGTCACAATGTCTGATCACAACAATGTTATACAAGTAGTCACAATGTCTTGTCACATCAATGTTATACAGGTAGTCACAATGTCTTATCACAACAATGTTATAAAGGTCATCACAATGTCATATCACAACAATGTTATACATGCAGTCACAATGTCTTTTCAACTCAATGTTATTCATGTAGTCATTACAATGTCTTTTCTCATCAATATTATACAGGTAGTCACAATGTCTGATCACAACAATGTTCTACAGGTAGTCGCAATGTCTTATCACAACAATGTTATACAGGTAGTCACAATGTCTGATCACAACAATGTTATACAGCTCGTCACAATGTCTGATCCCATCAATGTTATACAGGTAGTCACAATGTCTGATCACAACAATGTTTTACAGGTAGTTACAATGTCTTATCACAACAATGTTATACAGGTACTCACAATGTCATATCACAACAATGTTATACAGGAAGTCACAATGTCTTACCACATCAATGTTATACAGGTAGTCACAATGTCTTATCACAACAATGTTATGCAGGTAGTCACAATGTCTTATCACAATAATGTTATACAGGAAGTCACAATGTCTTACCACATCAATGTTATACAGGTAGTCACAATGTCTTATCACAACAATGTTATGCAGGTAGTCACAATGTCTTATCACAATAATGTTTTATAGCTCGTCACAATGTCTTATCACAACAATGTTATACAGGCAGTCACAATGTATTATCACATCAATGTTATACAGGCAGTCACAATGTCTTTTCACAACAATGTTACGCAGGTAGTCACAATGTCTTTTCACAACAATGTTACGCAGGTAGTCACAATGTCTTATCACAACAATGTTATATCGCTCGTCACAATGTCTTATCACAACAATGTTATACAAGTCGTCACAATGTCTTATCACAATAATGTTATATATCTCGTCACAATGTCTTATCACAACAATGTTATACAGGTAGTCACAATGTCTTTTCACAACAATGTTACGCAGGTAGTCACAATGCCTTATCACAACAATGTTATATCGCTCGTCACAATGTCTCATCACAACAATGTTATGCAGGAAGTCGCAATGTCTTGTCACATCAATGTTATACTGGTCATCACAATGTCATATCACAACAATGTTATACAGGTACTCACAATGTCATATCACAACAATGTTATACAGGAAGTCACAATGTCTTACCACAACAATATTATACAGGTAGTCACAATGTCTTTTCACATCAATGTTATACAGCTTGTCACAATGTCTGATCACATCAATGTTATACAGGTAGTCACAATGTCTTATCACAACAATGTTATACAGCTAGTCACAATGTCTTATCAACTCAATGTTATTCAGGTCATTACAATGTCTTTTCTCATCAATATTATACAGGTAGTCACAATGTCTTATCACAACAATGTTCTACAGGTCGTCGCAATGTCTTATCACAACAATGTTATACAGGTAGTCACAATGTCTGATCACAACAATATTATACAGGTAGTCACAATGTCTTTTCACATCAATGTTATACAGCTTGTCACAATGTCTGATCACATCAATGTTATACAGGTAGTCACAATGTCTTATCACAATGATGTTATACAGGTAGTCACAATGTCTTCTCACAACAATGTTATCCAGGTAGTCACAATTTCTGATCACAATAATGTGATACAGCGAGTCACAATGTCTATTCACAACAATGCAATGAAGGTAGTCACAATGTCTTAAAACAACAATGTTATACAGGTAGTCACAATGTCGTATCACAACAATGTTATACAGGTACTCACAATGTCTTATCACAATGATGTTATGCAGGTGTCACAATGTCTTCTCACAACAATGTTTTACAGGGGGTCACAATGTCTTATCACATCAATGTTATACAAGTAGTCACAATGTCATATCACAACAATGTTATACAGGAAGTCACAATGTCTTACCACATCAATGTTATACAGGTAGTCACAATGTCTTATCACATCAATGTTCTGCAAGTCATCACAATGTTTTATCACAACAATGTTATACAGGAAGTCACAATGTATTATCACATCAATGTTATACAGGCAGTCACAATGTATTATCACCACAATGTTATACAGGTAGTCACAATGTATTATCACATCAATGTTATACAGGCAGTCACAATGTCTTATCACATCAATGTTATTCATGTCGTCACAATGTCTTATCACCTCAATATTAAACAGGTAGTCACAATGTCTTATCACATCAATGTTATACAGGCAGTCACAATGTATTATCACATCAATGTTATACAGGTAGTCACAATGTCTTATCACATCAATGTTATACAGGCAGTCACAATGTATTATCACATCAATGTTATACAGGCAGTCACAATGTCTTATCACAACAATGTTATACAGGTAGTCACAATGTCTTATCACAACAATGTTCTGCAGGTAGTCACAATGTCTTATCACAACAATGTTATACAGGTAGTCACAATGTATTATCACATCAATGTTATACAGGCAGTCACAATGTCTTATCACATCAATGTTATACAGCCAGTTACAATGTCTTATGACAATGATGTTATACAGGGAGTCACAATGTCTTCTCACAACAATGTTATACAGGGGGTCACAATGTCTGATCACAACAATGTTATACAAGTAGTCACAATGTCTTGTCACATCAATGTTATACAGGTAGTCACAATGTCTTATCACAACAATGTTATAAAGGTCATCACAATGTCATATCACAACAATGTTATACATGCAGTCACAATGTCTTTTCACATCAAATTTTTTCATGTAGTCACAATGTCTGATCACAACAATGTTATACAGCTCGTCACAATGTCTGATCCCATCAATGTTATACAGGTAGTCACAATGTCTGATCACAACAATGTTTTACAGGTAGTTACAATGTCTTATCACAACAATGTTATACAGGTACTCACAATGTCATATCACAACAATGTTATACAGGAAGTCACAATGTCTTACCACATCAATGTTATACAGGTAGTCACAATGTATTATCACATCAATGTTATACAGGCAGTCACAATGTATTATCACATCAATGTTATACAGGCAGTCACAATGTCTTATCACAACAATGTTATACAGGTAGTCACAATGTCTTATCACAACAATGTTCTGCAGGTAGTCACAATGTCTTATCACAACAATGTTATACAGGTAGTCACAATGTATTATCACATCAATGTTATACAGGCAGTCACAATGTCTTATCACATCAATGTTATACAGCCAGTTACAATGTCTTATGACAATGATGTTATACAGGAGTCACAATGTCTTCTCACAACAATGTTATACAGGGGGTCACAATGTCTGATCACAACAATGTTATACAAGTAGTCACAATGTCTTGTCACATCAATGTTATACAGGTAGTCACAATGTCTTATCACAACAATGTTATAAAGGTCATCACAATGTCATATCACAACAATGTTATATATGCAGTCACAATGTCTTGTCACATCAATGTTATACTGGTAGTCACAATGTCTGATCACAACAATGTTATACAGCTAGTCACAATGTCTTATCACAACAATGTTATACAGGCAGTCACAATGTCTTATCAACTCAATGTTATTCAGGTCATTACAATGTCTTTTCTCATCAATATTATACAGGTAGTCACAATGTCTTATCACAACAATGTTATACAGGTCATCACAATGTCTTATCACAACAATGTTATACAGGAAGTCACAATGTCTTTTCACAACAATGTTATACAGGTAGTCACAATGTATTATCACATCAATGTTATACAGGCAGTCACAATGTATTATCACATCAATGTTATACAGGCAGTCACAATGTCTTATCACAACAATGTTATACAGGTAGTCACAATGTCTTATCACAACAATGTTATACAGGTAGTCACAATGTCTTATCACAATAATGTTATATAGCTCGTCACAATGTCTTATCACAACAATGTTATACAGCTCGTCACAATGTCTTTTCACAACAATGTTATGCAGGTAGTCACAATGTCTTATCACAACAATGTTATTCATGTCGTCACAATGTCTTTTCACAACAATGTTATGCAGGTAGTCACAATGTCTTATCACAACAATGTTATATCGCTCGTCACAATGTCTTATCACAACAATGTTATACAGGTAGTCACAATGTCTTATCATAACAATGTTATGCAGGAAGTCGCAATGTCTTGTCACATCAATGTTATACTGGTAGTGACAATCTCTTATCACAGCAATGTTATACAGCTAGTCACAATGTCTTATCACAACAATGTTATACAGCTAGTCACAATGTCTTATCACAACAATGTTATACAGGTCGTCACAATGTCTTTTCACATCAATGTTATACAGGTAGTCACAACGTCTTGTCACAACAATGTTATACAGGTAGTCACAATGTCTTTTCACAACAATGTTATACAGGTAGTCACAATGTCTTATCATAACAATGTTATGCAGGAAGTCGCAATGTCTTGTCACATCAATGTTATACTTGTAGTCACAATGTCTTTTTACAATAATGTTCTACAGGTAGTCACAATTTCTTATCACAACAATGTTATAATGGGAGTCATAATGTCTTATCACATTTAGGTTATACAGGTAGTCACAATGTCTTATCACCACAATGTTATAAAGGTTGTCACAATGTTATACAGGCAGTCACAATGTCTTATCAACTCAATGTTATTCAGGTCATTACAATGTCTTTTCTCATCAATATTATACAGGTAGTCACAATGTCTTATCACAACAATGTTCTACAGGTCGTCGCAATGTCTTATCACAACAATGTTATACAGGTAGTCACAATGTCTGATCACAACAATATTATACAGGTAGTCACAATGTCTTTTCACATCAATGTTATACAGCTTGTCACAATGTCTGATCACATCAATGTTATACAGGTAGTCACAATGTCTGATCACTACAATGTTTTACAGGTAGTCACAATGTCTTATCACAACAATGTTATACAGCTAGTCACAATGTCTGATCACATCAATGTTATGCAGGTAGTCACAATGTCTGATCACTACAATGTTTTACAGGTAGTCACAATGTCTTATCACAACAATGTTATACAGGTAGTCACAATGTCTTATCACAACAATGTTATGCAGGTAGTCACAATGTCTTATCACAATAATGTTTTATAGCTCGTCACAATGTCTTATCACAACAATGTTATACAAGTCGTCACAATGTCTTTTCACAACAATGTTACGCAGGTAGTCACAATGTCTTATCACAACAATGTTATATCGCTCGTCACAATGTCTCATCACAACAATGTTATGCAGGAAGTCGCAATGTCTTGTCACATCAATGTTATACTGGTAGTGACAATCTCTTATCACAGCAATGTTATACAGCTAGTCACAATGTCTTATCACAACAATGTTATACAGGTCGTCACAATGTCTTTTCACATCAATGTTATACAGGTAGTCACAATGTCTTATCACAACAATGTTATACAGGTAGTCACAACGTCTTGTCACAACAATGTTATACAGGTAGTCACAATGTCTTTTCACAACAATGTTATACAGGTAGTCACAATGTCTTATCATAACAATGTTATGCAGGAAGTCGCAATGTCTTGTCACATCAATGTTATACTTGTAGTCACAATGTCTTTTTACAATAATGTTCTACAGGTAGTCACAATTTCTTATCACAACAATGTTATAATGGGAGTCATAATGCCTTATCACATTTAGGTTATACAGGTAGTCACAATGTCTTATCACCACAATGTTATAAAGGTTGTCACAATGTTATACAGGCAGTCACAATGTCTTATCAACTCAATGTTATTCAGGTCATTACAATGTCTTTTCTCATCAATATTATACAGGTAGTCACAATGTCTTATCACAACAATGTTCTACAGGTCATCGCAATGTCTTATCACAACAATGTTATACAGGTAGTCACAATGTCTTATCACAACAATGTTCTAGAGGTCATCGCAATGTCTTATCACAACAATGTTATACAGCTCGTCACAATGTCTTTTCACAACAATGTTATACAGGTGGTCACAATGTATTATCACATCAATGCTATACAGGCAGTCACAATGTATTATCACATCAATGTTATACAGGCAGTCACAATGTCTTATCACAACAATGTTATGCAGGTAGTCACAATGTCTTATCACAACAATGTTATACAGGTCGTCACAATGTCTTTTCACATCAATGTTATACAGGTAGTCACAATGTCTTATCACAACAATGTTATACAGGTAGTCACAACGTCTTCTCACAACAATGTTATACAGGTAGTCACAATGTCTTTTCACAACAATGTTATACAGGTAGTCACAATGTCTTATCATAACAATGTTATGCAGGAAGTCGCAATGTCTTGTCACATCAATGTTATACTTGTAGTCACAATGTCTTTTTACAATAATGTTCTACAGGTAGTCACAATTTCTTATCACAACAATGTTATAATGGGAGTCATAATGCCTTATCACATTTAGGTTTTCAGGTAGTCACAATGTCTTATCACCACAATGTTATAAAGGTTGTCACAATGTTATACAGGCAGTCACAATGTCTTATCAACTCAATGTTATTCAGGTCATTACAATGTCTTTTCTCATCAATATTATACAGGTAGTCACAATGTCTTATCACAACAATGTTCTAGAGGTCATCGCAATGTCTTATCACAACAATGTTATACAGCTCGTCACAATGTCTCATCACAACAATGTTATGCAGGAAGTCGCAATGTCTTGTCACATCAATGTTATACTGGTAGTGACAATCTCTTATCACAGCAATGTTATACAGCTAGTCACAATGTCTTATCACAACAATGTTATACAGGTCGTCACAATGTCTTTTCACATCAATGTTATACAGGTAGTCACAATGTCTTATCACAACAATGTTATACAGGTAGTCACAACGTCTTGTCACAACAATGTTATACAGGTAGTCACAATGTCTTTTCACAACAATGTTATACAGGTAGTCACAATGTCTTATCATAACAATGTTATGCAGGAAGTCGCAATGTCTTGTCACATCAATGTTATACTTGTAGTCACAATGTCTTTTTACAATAATGTTCTACAGGTAGTCACAATTTCTTATCACAACAATGTTATAATGGGAGTCATAATGCCTTATCACATTTAGGTTATACAGGTAGTCACAATGTCTTATCACCACAATGTTATAAAGGTTGTCACAATGTTATACAGGCAGTCACAATGTCTTATCAACTCAATGTTATTCAGGTCATTACAATGTCTTTTCTCATCAATATTATACAGGTAGTCACAATGTCTTATCACAACAATGTTCTACAGGTCATCGCAATGTCTTATCACAACAATGTTATACAGGTAGTCACAATGTCTTATCACAACAATGTTCTAGAGGTCATCGCAATGTCTTATCACAACAATGTTATACAGCTCGTCACAATGTCTTTTCACAACAATGTTATACAGGTGGTCACAATGTATTATCACATCAATGCTATACAGGCAGTCACAATGTATTATCACATCAATGTTATACAGGCAGTCACAATGTCTTATCACAACAATGTTATGCAGGTAGTCACAATGTCTTATCACAACAATGTTATACAGGTCGTCACAATGTCTTTTCACATCAATGTTATACAGGTAGTCACAATGTCTTATCACAACAATGTTATACAGGTAGTCACAACGTCTTGTCACAACAATGTTATACAGGTAGTCACAATGTCTTTTCACAACAATGTTATACAGGTAGTCACAATGTCTTATCATAACAATGTTATGCAGGAAGTCGCAATGTCTTGTCACATCAATGTTATACTTGTAGTCACAATGTCTTTTACAATAATGTTCTACAGGTAGTCACAATTTCTTATCACAACAATGTTATAATGGGAGTCATAATGCCTTATCACATTTAGGTTATACAGGTAGTCACAATGTCTTATCACCACAATGTTATAAAGGTTGTCACAATGTTATACAGGCAGTCACAATGTCTTATCAACTCAATGTTATTCAGGTCATTACAATGTCTTTTCTCATCAATATTATACAGGTAGTCACAATGTCTTATCACAACAATGTTCTAGAGGTCATCGCAATGTCTTATCACAACAATGTTATACAGGTAGTCACAATGTCTTTTCACATCAATGTTATACAGCTTGTCACAATGTCTGATCACAACAATATTATACAGGTAGTCACAATGTCTTTTCACATCAATGTTATACAGCTTGTCACAATGTCTGATCACATCAATGTTATACAGGTAGTCACAATGTCTGATCACTACAATGTTTTACAGGTAGTCACAATGTCTTATCACAACAATGTTATACAGCTAGTCACAATGTCTGATCACATCAATGTTATG
This sequence comes from Eptatretus burgeri, assembly GCF_056783735.1. Classification (NCBI taxonomy): domain Eukaryota; kingdom Metazoa; phylum Chordata; class Myxini; order Myxiniformes; family Myxinidae; genus Eptatretus; species Eptatretus burgeri. The sequence continues at coordinate 248 of NC_140966.1, read as the reverse complement.
CAGGTAGTCACAATGTCTGATCACTACAATGTTTTACAGGTAGTCACAATGTCTTATCACAACAATGTTATACAGGTAGTCACAATGTCTTATCACAACAATGTTATGCAGGTAGTCACAATGTCTTATCACAATAATGTTTTATAGCTCGTCACAATGTCTTATCACAACAATGTTATACAAGTCGTCACAATGTCTTTTCACAACAATGTTACGCAGGTAGTCACAATGTCTTATCACAACAATGT
>NC_140965.1:124426508-124555504 GCF_056783735.1 Eptatretus burgeri | reverse complement strand
TGACCGATTTTGACCAAAATCTAATCAGCATGAGCCATCAGCCTCCTGAATCACCTGGTATAATTGGACATTGGTAGCTTCTTCCGTTCTCGAGTTATCTGCACCAAACCATCAAAAATCGAATATATGACCTCACCGTGACCTTGATCTTTGACGATTTTGACCAAAATCTAATCAGCACGAGCCATAACCCTCCTGAATCACGTGGTGTAATTTGACATTGGTAGCTTCTTTCGTTCTCGAGTTATCGTGCCGACAAACAAACAAACAAATAAACCAATGTCACCCGCAGGGTGACCTGTATCTTGCCAAAAGGTGACCACGTGTGACTTCTTTAAGGTCATACCGAGGTGACCAGAGCTGCTATCCACCAGGAGCGACTCCTTGAGGAATATCTCCCTACGAGAGATTCTGATGAGAATCGTTCTACAGAGTAACCATGAAAAATATGCTTTTGCCTCATAACGTCACAATGTCTCAAGCTTGACATATCTAGAAATCACTCATCGAGGTGTTCAATTTGAGGTACTACACGATATGGTTAGGGTTAGGCTGCACTTATTTTCAGATATTTTCATTGGATACTTTCCGACGACTCTGTGATCAGTCAGTCAGTGAGTCAGTGAGTTTGAGGTAAGAATGGTAAGAGGTAAGAACAGGTAAGAATGAGCTTTATATATTGAATATATTTGCATCACAAAGAAAATAATGAATTTTGCATCATTTATGAACAGAATGAGATCATGTTAATGAGGTAAAGAAGAAATAATCTGTCATAGTGTAAGAATGTGCTCTTTCTTTGAAGAACGGGAAGTAATGAGTTGGGGAGGACAGAGGGGTGGCAGAGGAGAGATTTGGGAGAGAGAGAGATTTCGGCTTTGAGGGGTTGGGGCAGCTGAGGACTTGTGGTTGGCTGGAGGGGAGGTTGATGACTTTGTCTCGTGGTGGGAGATGATTTAATCAAGTAACTGTTCTTTGCATAATCCATTCATGTCACATTTTACAATTCACATTCCTGCTGGTATAGCAATACTTCTTGAAGCAATAGAACAACACTGAATATAAAAGGACGTATTAACCCACAATTAACAACCACCACACCCAGCATGATAGCAACAACAACTACATGTTGTAAAATATCCATTTTCCTCTGTTTCACTTTATGTTACATCCTCATTTGACTCACAGATAGACATGCAATATGTTTCTGAAGTACAGCATGCTGTCTTTGATTAGACATGTCAGCGAAGTTACGGGACGACACGGCGATTGACAACGAAAAGTTTACTCTATCCTCGTCATGGAAATATTCCATGAGGGTACGATAGTTAGTTCACAGCATGCACAGTCAGTTTAAGTCTTTCATAAACTGGCTGGTCAAGTGTGATGTTCAACTGAGACCGACAGGAATTTGGTTGGAATTAGACAAGGATGTTGACGAAACCGAACCGTTCTTTGTTGAGACACACCAAAGAATCTTATACGTCCACCACTAATGCTCGCAATGAGTGTATTGAGCTCAACATCGAGCAAAACCCTTCCTGCGAAGCACCAGTCTGACAGAAATAAACACACACAAGATCAGTGCAAAGGTATGTGCACTACTTCGACACCACCCCTTCAAATTGACAACTCATAATCGTAATGAATCCAATCACGAACAAGTAAATTGAGAACAACAAAGAATAAACCACTTTGTGCATTCAAAGCAATTTCCACCAAATTATCCAAGATAATTTTTCCATTCCGAAATATCAAGATGAAATCCCAAGAGGGGCTTTAACAAGACTTACAAGTTCACCAAATTATATTTGAAGAAGTTTGCAGAAGGGACGAACTCAATGTGTGGACTTTCTGACCTGGATTTCTTTCAATGGCAAATCCTCCCTTTTGGATTTGGTAATTACTCACCTCCCTGCTCATGTCTCTTGGTCTTCCTCCAATCCATTTGGTTCATCTGATCATGTGCTTGTGAGAGTCAACATGTCTCCAGCTATTCTCAGAGAGCTGCGTCATCTCCACCAAGTCGGGCAGTTCACCCAGGTTGACTGGCAAGGACTGCAAGCTGCCATCTCACTTCAGGACTGGTCTTCTATACTTGCTGCCCCTGATATTTACTCAAAACCTGCTTTCGCTTATGCCTGGGAATTCTGGGAATTTGTCCACATAAACCTGCTCTCTCTTATGCACAGATTCATCCCATCTCATCTGCAGTTGTCATACCCAACCTCCCACCAATGATACTCTGAATCCTGCTGGAAGGCAGTTGCCATGACACAACTTGCCTTCATTTTTTGGAAGGGAAATCCCAACAAAGGTGATCTCAGCTTGTTCCACAAAGTCTGCAACATGCGTGAATCCACTCTCAGGAGAGCTCAAAAACAACATCTGTCCAACAACCTCAAGATTGAACTTTCAAACTTGTCTTCCTCCTCCAAAACCTTGTGGCACGTTGATCAAGCTTGTTTCTGGAGTATACTCCCCTCCATCCCTTCCTTCACTTGAAAAGGCACCGCAGCCGAGTTGTTGTCCCCTCTTTCTTCTGTTATGTTTTTTTCTCTTTCTGCCTTCACAAGCTTCCTGTGTACTAAAAAGTAAGATATTGTGGCATGAAGTGTGAAGTAGACATTTCGTATTCTGGCATTAATTGTGAAGTCGACATCCTTGTACATCATGATACATTTATGTGCATTTATGGTCCTCCATGAGGCAAAAATGCAGAAATCGTTGATTTAGAAGTCTCACAAAAGCAAACATTACAACCAATGAATTGGGAAGAACAGCGAATGAGCACGAAGGAGGAAGTGAAAATTATCCAACACGTGTTGCAAAAACAAAATTAGTTTCTCAGTTCAAGAGTGGTTGTTGGTGGAAAACTCACCTTGTTTAAGTGAAGTGTTTTTAATTTTTCCAGCACACCGACCTCCTGCCTGTACAGCATTGTGCTGTTGCTGCTTCTGCTGCTGCTTCTGCTGCTTCTGCAGCATTCTTCATCATACGCAAACTGGTCATCTGAATCAAATTGTTCAGGGCTGTGGTTTTCAACTGAAGGTGAAAATGGATAAAGGTCTTGTACAAATTCATCTACAGCCATTTTGTTGCTGCACAAACAATGGAAATATTAAATCATGATATATTATCTGTTTGCATGAGGACCGAAAAGGCCAAAATGCCTCTGTGGTTGTGATTAAAATTAAATGTGAAAAATTAAACTTTCACTCATTTCGTATCAACATGTGTTACTTTCGATCTCTGTTTGTCCTTTTTTTTCTCCAAAAAGCCGACACTGTAAAGATAACCAACCCTTTGAGATTAAGCCTTACAGAAAAGTAAACAAATCTTTATTACCTGTCTTGACTGAGCAGCTTGTCTTTTTTGAAGGGGCAACAAAAGAACACGGATCAAATTTGTTCTGCAAGAGAAGGCAGAATACACGTTTTTTTTTTCAAGAAAATGTTATCGTGAAAAAGATAAACTTTCAACATGTGCCTATTTTGAGAAAAGCATTCCTACCATTGCCTCCGCCTCATGCTTCTCCTCCACCTCATCCTCCTCATTTTCCCATTCAGATGACTCCAACCATTCAGGCTCCTTCTCCCACTCAAGCAACTCCTCCCACTTATTCTCATGATGTTGCCTCATATCCCCCTCCCAATCATGAAAGTCTTCCTCCTCAAGCCGCCATTGAAGAGAAATGTTTTGTTCGAGTCCTGAAATGCTTCCACGGGCTTCTCCCCAATGGGTTGGCATCCCAGCATCTCATCTGTCTTTGCTGGAATCTTTGTAATTTAAAGGGAACAATGCTCTTGATATCTACCATGATAAGGACAAAGCACAAGACTTGTTGCGATCACATCACAGAAATATCGGTGGCCTCTCCTCCAGTCGAGCTCCACTCTCACTCTCTCCCCTTTTAACCACCCCAGCTCCTCCAGGATATACGTGTTCTTCCAGTAACACAGAGTGAGTGAGGACCTGTGAGGACTCGTACTTTATCAGCCCAGAGTGAAGACTCGTATTTTATGAGCCAATCCCCCACGCAGTGAGAGATGGGATTTTGCAATCACTTCTGTGTGTATGTCTGTCCGGGCCGTAAGTTTTTTTTTTTTTTTTACCTTTTGTCATCAAATCTTCAACAAAGCTTTATGATGAAAATATGGAGAAGCCAATTTAATAACTTGGACAAAAGGTCAAAGTCACATAAAATCGTCAATTTTCATCCGATTGACCATAAATTAATAATTTTTACATATCGGGTTACTGAATTGGTTCACCGAAAGCTTGGTCAAAAGTTGAGGTCAAATGGTCAAAGGTCAAGTTGACAAAATCGGCAATTTCCAGCTGATTCACTTGCAGTTTTCGCAGGTTCGCATATTGGGTCACTGAAGCTGATTGCTTTTGACATCATAAGATCATGGTCGCCGAACATCGTCATTTTTTTCTATTTTTTGAACTGTGTCCATCATGTTTAGCATGTGGAAGAAAGAGAGGTCTGAATACAAAGCAGATGTGGATGGGCTTTGCATTTTCAGATGCTTCCTCGTTATGAAGGCTAAATATACTGCAAGTAGCTCTCAGCCAAATGGACTGAGCTTTGCAGAGAATGCCGAGTCATTGACCGACCATTGAAGCTACTTCAGTAATGTGGTGTTCCATTCTGAGAAATAAGGCCGAGGAGCTCCAGGAACTGCACCTCTTTTAAGGAATTAGCTCACAATCATGTATTTTTTTGTTGCAGCTTTGCAGAGATGGAAGAATCAGCAAAGATGAGAGAACATCTCCAACCGATTCTCAGTAAGAACCTTGTCCCTGTTTCACCATGTCCTTTTCTCAAGCCATTCAAGAGAGGCAAAACCATCTCATGGTGTCTCGTTTACCCATTACAGTGCTTTGCAGCAATTGTTAAACACCCAAACCTTATCCTGCCTGCCACCCTTAACACGTATGTGCAAGGTACTCTTCCTGCTAATCATTGCCAATGTCATTCTGATGAAGTGGAAGCTCATTTTGTTCTTCCATGAACCTCCATGTATGCAGAGAAGGAAAAACGAGTGGTAGGAAAATTGTTTCAGGGATGCTAACCTCAGGACATGTACACTGTGCTTTGCTTCTGCAACTCCCTCTTGAATGGCCTTGGATCAACTAATGGTTTTACAACTTGAGGCCGATTCACAATATTGACAATTAAATACGTTGGTTGTTTTCGCAGGGTGTAAGACAACAATAGATCGGTGGGACACATTGAGTTACATCAGCATGAGAGAAAAAGGTGAATTGGAATAAATAGAATGTGGAGAACACGAAAGACCATGAAGTAAAACCAAGTACTTGAACCAACTCGACAGTTCATAGAACATGATACCGTGTATAATTAAATTTAAATGAAATGAAGATTGGAAAAAATATAGCATTCCATTTAAATAAGCTGTTCCTCGATCATAAACTGACGATCATGAATTGCTAAGACAAATGGATGGACGGACGTGAACCAATTGCTAAACTCCGCTTTTCACTTCACATGAGTGGGATAATGAGCACCACACTGCAATGGATGGGATTATAATGTCACACAATTAATGTTAAAACTAGGCACGTCAATGAAACACTTGAGAAAAAAATACACCCGTGCGGGAGTGACGGTCATCTCTGCAAGAAAATATATCGCCTCCTGAATGTAGGGCAGTTTTTGCAAACTTTGAAGTCACGTGACGCGAAAACTAAAGCGAATATCGAAAATCCGTCCTGACAAATTTAGATATTGTCCCATAGATTCATATGCCACAATCAAATTCAAGATTGCCTGAGAAATGTCGGAGATAGATTTGGAAAATCGGCATTTCCGCATGAAAATCGTCATTTTCGCATTTTTTGCCAACTTTGAAGTCACGTGACACAAAAACGAAAGCGAATATCGAAAATCCGGCCCGACCAAAATTTAGATACTGTCCCATAGATTCATTTGCTGCAATCAAATTCAAGATTGCTTGAGAAATGCAGGAGATATATTTTGAAAATCGTCATTTTCGCAACTTCAAAGGCCTCATGACTTTGACCTTGACCTTCGGTGACCTTGAAAGTCATACCATCGTGTACGTCTCATCGCCCTCTATCAGGATCACTCATGACCAGATCTCCCACTTCAACTTCATTGTGAACGGATGGACGGACGGATGGACGGATTGCCACCTCTCCTCTCAACACCAATATTATTAGGTCAGGTCGAAGAGATGACCGAAAAAGGTTGTTATTCGGTGCAGACATTTGTAGTCAGCATTAGGTCCTCTACAATTGGCCAAACCAAACAAAGAAAGACAACCATAAATTCTCCTTCCTGGACTCTTCAGGTATTGACCAACAGGGAAGGGTTTTAAAATCAAAATATCGGAGTCATGACAAACCACTGGAAAGTATAAATGATGCGCCCCATACAGACCTGTTAATGTCCACTTCAACCTGTGAACAAACTCATAATTCGTTAACACATTATCAACATCCTCATTGAAGGTCAAATGTTCAGGTAAAATTGAATCATAAATGAACGAGGGTTTAAACGCTCATATGCAATCACTAAATCACTTCGCACACTCGGGAGGAAGAAGCAATTTAACAAGAGAGGGAGGTGAGGGAGAGAGTGAGTGAGTGAGTGAGTGAGTGAGAGACAGGCGGGGGAGGAGAAAGCAAGAGAAAGATGTAAGTTGGGGGGGGGGAGGGAGAGTTTGCAAAGAGAATCTTATCTTCTGCTTAAAGACAGCACAGACACACACAATAAAATAAAGGGACACACATGCATATGTACGCAAACACGCTAATATATTAAAATGGGGGTTCCGGGGGGGGTGGGGATGGGGCTTCATTGGGTGCATGTGAACCCCCCCCCCACCTCTCCGCCCTTTTAATTATGTCGCATGATCGTCGTGAGGGATAACACTGGACAATCGGAAATCGCATTTCTTTTGCTTTCACTCGGTAATTAATCCAAACCGTGATACTATTTGCCGCTGGTTCTGTGTTAATCCCTGCGACTCAGTGCTTAGTTCTGGCTTCAAATTGAAAGAACATTTTCGGGATCATCATGAGGACACTTGAAGGCACCGTTATGAGTGATGAAACTGCATGGACAGCACGAGTCCAGATTAATCACATCACCAACCAAAAAGGCGAATGGAGTCTGAACTTTGTGTGATGATTTATCGACCAGTTATTGCAAAGGAGAATAGGATGCATTTTTGGTTGTGTTTCGCAGTGACAGTGTGTGCTACCTCTGGGTGATTTTGCCCAAAATGACACTTAACGTAGCGTAAGGTAGCTTGATTGATTACACTGAACAACAAATTTAAAAAATTTTTTTTTACTGGAGATGTGTAAAGTGATTAAGACTAATTTGGGTACGCTGATTTCAAAAATCATAACCGTTTTGCTGTATCACGTCAGGATTTTCAGGAACAGAAATATTCCCATTGCCTAGAAGTCAGGATTTCAATGAAATTTACATATGTCTTTAACATGTCTATTTCGTGCAATTGTTGTTAACTTGTGTTATATTTCTTTCTTTCAGATAAAGATGAGTAGGCGTTCCTGTACCAATCATCCTGACAACTTCTGTTATGTCTGTGGTCGGTATACCAAAAAAGATCAACAGCGAAGTATATCTACAGCAGTGAAAATGAAGGCCGCCTACTTTCACTACTTCGGGTGTAAGGTGGGGGACCAAGAACAGAGCTGGGCACCACACATCTGCTGCACAAGCTGTCACACAACCTTGACTCAGTGGTTGGTGGGCAAGCGCGCGAGCATGCCATTTGCGGTGCCCATGATATGGCGTGAGCCGCAGAATCATCATGATGATTGTTATTTCTGCTGCACAAGCATCGCCGGCTTCAACAAGAAGAATAAAGGTCACATCAAGTACGCTGACTGCGTCTCTGCTCGTAAATCTGTGCCTCATGATGACGAGAACCCCGTTCCAACACCTCCAGCTGATCAGAACATAGCTGTAAGCAGTGGTGAAGAGGATGGTGATGATGAACCTTTTGAACCCGACACTCAAGAATCACACCTTCTGAACCAGGGAGACTTAAATGATCTTGTAAGAGATCTCTCGCTGTCAAAGGCGAAGGTAGAGCTGCTTGGATCAAGGCTGCAGCAGTGGAATCTACTTGAACCTAACACCAAGATATCCTTGTTCAGAGCACGTCACAGAGACATGGCTGAGTTCTTTGAGATGGAAGACACGATGACATTCTGCAGTGACATCAACGGTCTGTTGAAAGAACTTGGGTGTGATCACGATCCTGCAGACTGGCGCCTCTTCATCGACTCGGGGAAGAACAGCTTGAAGGCTGTTTTGCTCCACAATGGCAACGAGAAACCATCAGTCCCACTGGCTCACGCGTTCGGCATGACAGAGACCTATGAGACTATGCGGCAGCTGCTTGATTCCATCAAGTACAATGACTTCAACTGGCACATCTGCGGAGACTTGAAAGTGGTGGCGCTGTTGTTAGGGCTGCAGTCAGGCTACACGAAATACATGTGCTTCCTTTGTCTCTGGGATAGCAGAGACGACAAGAATCACTGGACGAAGAAAGATTGGGAAGAGCGAAAAGAGCATGTACCTGGTCGACACAACGTGAAGCATGTCGCCCTTGTCGACCCAGCCAAGGTTTTCCTTCCACCACTCCACATAAAGCTCGGCTTGATGAAAAGTTTTGTACGGGCAATGGATCTGAATGGGCGTGGGTTTTTATACCTCAAGGAAAAGTTTGGCAACACCTTGTCGGAGGCCAAGATCAAGGCTGGTGTCTTTGTTGGACCGCAAATCCGACAGATTATGAAGGACGAAACTTTTCCGACAACTCTAAACCCCAAAGAGCTGGCAGCGTGGAGGAGCTTCAAAGCTGTGACGGACAACTTCTTGGGGAACGAGCGCGCGGACAACTATGAAGAAATAGTGCAGCAGCTGCTGGAGTCCTTCAGGAAACTTGGCTCCAGGATGTCCCTGAAAATCCATTTCCTACACCAGCACCTGAACTTCTTCCCTGACAACTTGGGAGCAGTCTCGGACGAGCACGGCGAGCGATTCCACCAAGAGATTTCATTCATGGAGACGCGTTACCCAGGGCGGCACAACCCGAACATGATGGGCGATTTCTGCTGGTTCCTGCATCGTGAAACTGACACAGAGCAGCACAAACGCAAAGCCAAATGCCTAAAGCATTTTTAATTACATTCTAGTGGAGTTTTTCTGTAATTTCTATAATTTTGAAGCATTCATGATGAAATAAATGAATAAATGAATTTTTGTAAATTTCATTGAAATCCTGACTTCTAGGCAATGGGAATATTTCTGTTACTGAAAATCCTGACGTGATACAGCAAAACGGTTATGATTTTTGAAATCAGCGTACCCAAATTAGTCTAAATCACTTTACACATCTCCAGTAAAAAAATTTTGTTGTTCAGTGTTATTTGGATATTTAACAACTACTTTAGTGCACAAGAACCCTAAATTGCATCAATGAAGGTGAATATGAATTGTTTTTTTTCAAACTATATTCCCCAATACATCATCACTGCGATGATAATTACATAAATTGTTCCCACAGTGGTATAATTTACGAGGGAGGGTAAGACTCCCCATGGTAATGGCATGCAAGGAATCGTCCTCGAGGGAGACACAAAATAAAGTTGCCCCCGGTGTTTTGTCGTCACAAATGATCATTAGAAGAAATGAAAAATTGAAGGAATAATTACGGGCCTACATTAGGTCATGAGCCGGCCTGTTCCCCCACCCGCTCGACACCCCTGCACAAGACCCATTTGTTTCAAATAACACATGCACCATGATAACCATCGAGTATATTATCTCATGGCCTACTATCGACTCCTTAAAGAGTGCTTCCAGTCCCCAAGTCTATGTGTTTCCCGTACCCACTGCTGAGCTTTGCTAAGCACGTTGAATACCAACCCCTTCTCCTGCCTGCCAATCTCAAAGCTTTGATGCTTCTGCACATTATTGTCTGCCTGCTCCCCCTCACCACTGTCAGAATGCTAACCTGATGTGCGCTGTTGATTAAATCTTCCACAGGTCTGTACATTTAAAGAAAACAAAATACGAATGTAGAATTACCTCTCGAGGAATATTCGCATCAAAAAATCCATTGATTGTGTTTGGATTCTCGGAAAGCTTCAAACCCAGAGGCCGATTAGCAATTGAAGGAAGCACAGACTTTGTTGGTATTTGCAAAGCAAGTGAAGCATTACAATAGACGAGAGCAGGACAGTGATCAAATTATTCAACATTACAGAAAAAAGTGAATTGGGAGAATGAGAGAGATTAAAATAATTGCAACTGCAAAGTAACACCAAGTCCTCAAATTATGAGCATGACATGATCGTAGCTGGGCTATTATATCATCTCAATGAATTGCCCAGGTCAGGCGTAATATTCAACAATTTAATTTTGTGAAAACAGAGCTGTAACTGGAGGGGGAGCACTCGGTAGAGTGCAAAACCACCGCCGCCAATACTGCTTGGTCACTCAAGTCAACCTGATATCTTATTCATTCAATTTGACGTCAACAGTGCTCACAGAGTTAGAGTTTGCAACTTTCCCTTTTACATACCCAATTCATTCGTCATAACGAGATTCCTTGAGACAGAAATTGATTTTACGTGGGTATATCCACCTGAAGTTCCAAAATCAGCCGCAATTATAATTTTGGCATGTTGTTTGTTGGAAATCACTTATAACATGTAGAAATGCAAAAAAAAAAAAAATTCAAATATTTTTTTTTAAATGGCAGCCATATTGGATTTTGGACCAAGTCCAAAATCTAATGGCATGATCCTTGGACCATTCCTAACCCCCCCCCCCACCAAGTTTCGTCGAAATCCGTCAAGGAGTTTTTCCGTAATACTGTTCACAAACAAACAAACAAGCAGTCAGAGACTGGGTACTTACGAAATCGTCAACTTGACCTCTGACCTTGTCTAATAAAAGTTGTCTCTTGAGAAGGTCGCGACACAAACCAGAAGTTTCTCCGATGATTCTGTACCAAACCATCAAAAATTGAATGTTTTGGATGTTTGACCTCACTGTGACCTTGACCTTTGACCGATTTTGACCAAAATCTAATCAGCATGAGCCATCAGCCTCCTGAATCACCTGGTATAATTGGACATTGGTAGCTTCTTCCGTTCTCGAGTTATCTGCACCAAACCATCAAAAATCGAATATATGACCTCACCGTGACCTTGATCTTTGACGATTTTGACCAAAATCTAATCAGCACGAGCCATAACCCTCCTGAATCACGTGGTGTAATTTGACATTGGTAGCTTCTTTCGTTCTCGAGTTATCGTGCCGACAAACAAACAAACAAATAAACCAATGTCACCCGCAGGGTGACCTGTATCTTGCCAAAAGGTGACCACGTGTGACTTCTTTAAGGTCATACCGAGGTGACCAGAGCTGCTATCCACCAGGAGCGACTCCTTGAGGAATATCTCCCTACGAGAGATTCTGATGAGAATCGTTCTACAGAGTAACCATGAAAAATATGCTTTTGCCTCATAACGTCACAATGTCTCAAGCTTGACATATCTAGAAATCACTCATCGAGGTGTTCAATTTGAGGTACTACACGATATGGTTAGGGTTAGGCTGCACTTATTTTCAGATATTTTCATTGGATACTTTCCGACGACTCTGTGATCAGTCAGTCAGTGAGTCAGTGAGTTTGAGGTAAGAATGGTAAGAGGTAAGAACAGGTAAGAATGAGCTTTATATATTGAATATATTTGCATCACAAAGAAAATAATGAATTTTGCATCATTTATGAACAGAATGAGGTCATGTTAATGAGGTAAAGAAGAAATAATCTGTCATAGTGTAAGAATGTGCTCTTTCTTTGAAGAACGGGAAGTAATGAGTTGGGGAGGACAGAGGGGTGGCAGAGGAGAGATTTGGGAGAGAGAGAGATTTCGGCTTTGAGGGGGTTGGGGCAGCTGAGGACTTGTGGTTGGCTGGAGGGGAGGTTGATGACTTTGTCTCGTGGTGGGAGATGATTTAATCAAGTAACTGTTCTTTGCATAATCCATTCATGTCACATTTTACAATTCACATTCCTGCTGGTATAGCAATACTTCTTGAAGCAATAGAACAACACTGAATATAAAAGGACGTATTAACCCACAATTAACAACCACCACACCCAGCATGATAGCAACAACAACTACATGTTGTAAAATATCCATTTTCCTCTGTTTCACTTTATGTTACATCCTCATTTGACTCACAGATAGACATGCAATATGTTTCTGAAGTACAGCATGCTGTCTTTGATTAGACATGTCAGCGAAGTTACGGGACGACACGGCGATTGACAACGAAAAGTTTACTCTATCCTCGTCATGGAAATATTCCATGAGGGTACGATAGTTAGTTCACAGCATGCACAGTCAGTTTAAGTCTTTCATAAACTGGCTGGTCAAGTGTGATGTTCAACTGAGACCGACAGGAATTTGGTTGGAATTAGACAAGGATGTTGACGAAACCGAACCGTTCTTTGTTGAGACACACCAAAGAATCTTATACGTCCACCACTAATGCTCGCAATGAGTGTATTGAGCTCAACATCGAGCAAAACCCTTCCTGCGAAGCACCAGTCTGACAGAAATAAACACACACAAGATCAGTGCAAAGGTATGTGCACTACTTCGACACCACCCCTTCAAATTGACAACTCATAATCGTAATGAATCCAATCACGAACAAGTAAATTGAGAACAACAAAGAATAAACCACTTTGTGCATTCAAAGCAATTTCCACCAAATTATCCAAGATAATTTTTCCATTCCGAAATATCAAGATGAAATCCCAAGAGGGGGCTTTAACAAGACTTACAAGTTCACCAAATTATATTTGAAGAAGTTTGCAGAAGGGACGAACTCAATGTGTGGACTTTCTGACCTGGATTTCTTTCAATGGCAAATCCTCCCTTTTGGATTTGGTAATTACTCACCTCCCTGCTCATGTCTCTTGGTCTTCCTCCAATCCATTTGGTTCATCTGATCATGTGCTTGTGAGAGTCAACATGTCTCCAGCTATTCTCAGAGAGCTGCGTCATCTCCACCAAGTCGGGCAGTTCACCCAGGTTGACTGGCAAGGACTGCAAGCTGCCATCTCACTTCAGGACTGGTCTTCTATACTTGCTGCCCCTGATATTTACTCAAAACCTGCTTTCGCTTATGCCTGGGAATTCTGGGAATTTGTCCACATAAACCTGCTCTCTCTTATGCACAGATTCATCCCATCTCATCTGCAGTTGTCATACCCAACCTCCCACCAATGATACTCTGAATCCTGCTGGAAGGCAGTTGCCATGACACAACTTGCCTTCATTTTTTGGAAGGGAAATCCCAACAAAGGTGATCTCAGCTTGTTCCACAAAGTCTGCAACATGCGTGAATCCACTCTCAGGAGAGCTCAAAAACAACATCTGTCCAACAACCTCAAGATTGAACTTTCAAACTTGTCTTCCTCCTCCAAAACCTTGTGGCACGTTGATCAAGCTTGTTTCTGGAGTATACTCCCCTCCATCCCTTCCTTCACTTGAAAAGGCACCGCAGCCGAGTTGTTGTCCCCTCTTTCTTCTGTTATGTTTTTTCTCTTTCTGCCTTCACAAGCTTCCTGTGTACTAAAAAGTAAGATATTGTGGCATGAAGTGTGAAGTAGACATTTCGTATTCTGGCATTAATTGTGAAGTCGACATCCTTGTACATCATGATACATTTATGTGCATTTATGGTCCTCCATGAGGCAAAAATGCAGAAATCGTTGATTTAGAAGTCTCACAAAAGCAAACATTACAACCAATGAATTGGGAAGAACAGCGAATGAGCACGAAGGAGGAAGTGAAAATTATCCAACACGTGTTGCAAAAACAAAATTAGTTTCTCAGTTCAAGAGTGGTTGTTGGTGGAAAACTCACCTTGTTTAAGTGAAGTGTTTTTAATTTTTCCAGCACACCGACCTCCTGCCTGTACAGCATTGTGCTGTTGCTGCTTCTGCTGCTGCTTCTGCTGCTTCTGCAGCATTCTTCATCATACGCAAACTGGTCATCTGAATCAAATTGTTCAGGGCTGTGGTTTTCAACTGAAGGTGAAAATGGATAAAGGTCTTGTACAAATTCATCTACAGCCATTTTGTTGCTGCACAAACAATGGAAATATTAAATCATGATATATTATCTGTTTGCATGAGGACCGAAAAGGCCGAAATGCCTCTGTGGTTGTGATTAAAATTAAATGTGAAAAATTAAACTTTCACTCATTTCGTATCAACATGTGTTACTTTCGATCTCTGTTTGTCCTTTTTTTCTCCAAAAAGCCGACACTGTAAAGATAACCAACCCTTTGAGATTAAGCCTTACAGAAAAGTAAACAAATCTTTATTACCTGTCTTGACTGAGCAGCTTGTCTTTTTTGAAGGGGCAACAAAAGAACACGGATCAAATTTGTTCTGCAAGAGAAGGCAGAATACACGTTTTTTTTCAAGAAAATGTTATCGTGAAAAAGATAAACTTTCAACATGTGCCTATTTTGAGAAAAGCATTCCTACCATTGCCTCCGCCTCATGTTTCTCCTCCACCTCATCCTCCTCATTTTCCCATTCAAATGACTCCAACCATTCAGGCTCCTTCTCCCACTCAAGCAACTCCTCCCACTTATTCTCATGATGTTGCCTCATATCCCCCTCCCAATCATGAAAGTCTTCCTCCTCAAGCCGCCATTGAAGAGAAATGTTTTGTTCGAGTCCTGAAATGCTTCCACGGGCTTCTCCCCAATGGGTTGGCATCCCAGCATCTCATCTGTCTTTGCTGGAATCTTTGTAATTTAAAGGGAACAATGCTCTTGATATCTACCATGATAAGGACAAAGCACAAGACTTGTTGCGATCACATCACAGAAATATCGGTGGCCTCTCCTCCAGTCGAGCTCCACTCTCACTCTCTCCCCTTTTAACCACCCCAGCTCCTCCAGGATATACGTGTTCTTCCAGTAACACAGAGTGAGTGAGGACCTGTGAGGACTCGTAGTTTATCAGCCCAGAGTGAAGACTCGTATTTTATGAGCCAATCCCCCACGCAGTGAGAGATGGGATTTTGCAATCACTTCTGTGTGTATGTCTGTCCGGGCCGTAAGTTTTTTTTTTTTTTTACCTTTTGTCATCAAATCTTCAACAAAGCTTTATGATGAAAATATGGAGAAGCCAATTTAATAACTTGGACAAAAGGTCAAAGTCACATAAAATCATCAATTTTCATCCGATTGACCATAAATTAATAATTTTTACATATCGGGTTACTGAATTGGTTCACCGAAAGCTTGGTCAAAAGTTGAGGTCAAATGGTCAAAGGTCAAGTTGACAAAATCGGCAATTTCCAGCTGATTCACTTGCAGTTTTCGCAGGTTTGCATATTGGGTCACTGAAGCTGATTGCTTTTGACATCATAAGATCATGGTCGCCGAACATCGTCATTTTTTTCTATTTTTTGAACTGTGTCCATCATGTTTAGCATGTGGAAGAAAGAGAGGTCTGAATACAAAGCAGATGTGGATGGGCTTTGCATTTTCAGATGCTTCCTCGTTATGAAGGCTAAATATACTGCAAGTAGCTCTCAGCCAAATGGACTGAGCTTTGCGGAGAATGCCGAGTCATTGACCGACCATTGAAGCTACTTCAGTAATGTGGTGTTCCATTCTGAGAAATAAGGCCGAGGAGCTCCAGGAACTGCACCTCTTTTAAGGAATTAGCTCACAATCATGTATTTTTTTGTTGCAGCTTTGCAGAGATGGAAGAATCAGCAAAGATGAGAGAACATCTCCAACCGATTCTCAGTAAGAACCTTGTCCCTGTTTCACCATGTCCTTTTCTCAAGCCATTCAAGAGAGGCAAAACCATCTCATGGTGTCTCGTTTACCCATTACAGTGCTTTGCAGCAATTGTTAAACACCCAAACCTTATCCTGCCTGCCACCCTTAACACGTATGTGCAAGGTACTCTTCCTGCTAATCATTGCCAATGTCATTCTGATGAAGTGGAAGCTCATTTTGTTCTTCCATGAACCTCCATGTATGCAGAGAAGGAAAAACGAGTGGTAGGAAAATTGTTTCAGGGATGCTAACCTCAGGACATGTACACTGTGCTTTGCTTCTGCAACTCCCTCTTGAATGGCCTTGGATCAACTAATGGTTTTACAACTTGAGGCCGATTCACAATATTGACAATTAAATACGTTGGTTGTTTTCGCAGGGTGTAAGACAACAATAGATCGGTGGGACACATTGAGTTACATCAGCATGAGAGAAAAAGGTGAATTGGAATAAATAGAATGTGGAGAACACGAAAGACCATGAAGTAAAACCAAGTACTTGAACCAACTCGACAGTTCATAGAACATGATACCGTGTATAATTAAATTTAAATGAAATGAAGATTGGAAAAAATATAGCATTCCATTTAAATAAGCTGTTCCTCGATCATAAACTGACGATCATGAATTGCTAAGACAAATGGATGGACGGACGTGAACCAATTGCTAAACTCCGCTTTTCACTTCACATGCGTGGGATAATGAGCACCACACTGCAATGGATGGGATTATAATGTCACACAATTAATGTTAAAACTAGGCACGTCAATGAAACACTTGAGAAAAAAATACACCCGTGCGGGAGTGACGGTCATCTCTGCAAGAAAATATATCGCCTCCTGAATGTAGGGCAGTTTTTGCAAACTTTGAAGTCACGTGACGCGAAAACTAAAGCGAATATCGAAAATCCGTCCTGACAAATTTAGATATTGTCCCATAGATTCATATGCCACAATCAAATTCAAGATTGCCTGAGAAATGTCGGAGATAGATTTGGAAAATCGGCATTTCCGCATGAAAATCGTCATTTTCGCATTTTTTGCCAACTTTGAAGTCACGTGACACAAAAACGAAAGCGAATATCGAAAATCCGGCCCGACCAAAATTTAGATACTGTCCCATAGATTCATTTGCTGCAATCAAATTCAAGATTGCTTGAGAAATGCAGGAGATATATTTTGAAAATCGTCATTTTCGCAACTTCAAAGGCCTCATGACTTTGACCTTGACCTTCGGTGACCTTGAAAGTCATACCATCGTGTACGTCTCATCGCCCTCTATCAGGATCACTCATGACCAGATCTCCCACTTCAACTTCATTGTGAACGGATGGACGGACGGATGGACGGATTGCCACCTCTCCTCTCAACACCAATATTATTAGGTCAGGTCGAAGAGATGACCGAAAAAAGGTTGTTATTCGGTGCAGACATTTGTAGTCAGCATTAGGTCCTCTACAATTGGCCAAACCAAACAAAGAAAGACAACCATAAATTCTCCTTCCTGGACTCTTCAGGTATTGACCAACAGGGAAGGGTTTTAAAATCAAAATATCGGAGTCATGACAAACCACTGGAAAGTATAAATGATGCGCCCCATACAGACCTGTTAATGTCCACTTCAACCTGTGAACAAACTCATAATTCGTTAACACATTATCAACATCCTCATTGAAGGTCAAATGTTCAGGTAAAATTGAATCATAAATGAACGAGGGTTTAAACGCTCATATGCAATCACTAAATCACTTCGCACACTCGGGAGGAAGAAGCAATTTAACAAGAGAGGGAGGTGAGGGAGAGAGTGAGTGAGAGAGAGAGAGTGAGTGAGTGAGAGACAGGCGGGGGAGGAGAAAGCAAGAGAAAGATGTAAGTTGGGGGGGGGAGGGAGGGAGAGTTTGCAAAGAGAATCTTATCTTCTGCTTAAAGACAGCACAGACACACACAATAAAATAAAGGGACACACATGCATATGTACGCACACACGCTAATATATTAAAATAGGGGTTCCGGGGGGGGTGGGGATGGGGCTTCATTGGGTGCATGTGAACCCCCCCCCCCACCTCTCCGCCTTTTTAATTATGTCGCATGATCGTCGTGAGGGATAACACTGGACAATCGGAAATCGCATTTCTTTTGCTTTCACTCGGTAATTAATCCAAACCGTGATACTATTTGCCGCTGGTTCTGTGTTAATCCCTGCGACTCAGTGCTTAGTTCTGGCTTCAAATTGAAAGAACATTTTCGGGATCATCATGAGGACACTTGAAGGCACCGTTATGAGTGATGAAACTGCATGGACAGCACGAGTCCAGATTAATCATATCACCAACCAAAAAGGCGAATGGAGTCTGAACTTTGTGTGATGATTTATCGACCAGTTATTGCAAAGGAGAATAGGATGCATTTTTGGTTGTGTTTCGCAGTGACAGTGTGTGCTACCTATGGGTGATTTTGCCCAAAATGACACTTAACGTAGCGTAAGGTAGCTTCGTCGAAATCCGTCAAGGAGTTTTTCCGTAATACTGTTCACAAACAAACAAACAAACAACCAAGCAGTCAGAGACTGGTACTTAAGAAATCGTCAACTTGACCTCTGACCTTGTCTAATAAAAGTTGTCTCTTGAGAAGGTCGCGACACAAACCAGAAGTTTCTCCGATGATTCTGTACCAAACCATCAAAAATTGAATGTTTTGGATGTTTGACCTCACTGTGACCTTGACCTTTGACCGATTTTGACCAAAATCTAATCAGCATGAGCCATCAGCCTCCTGAATCACCTGGTATAATTGGACATTGGTAGCTTCTTCGGTTCTCGAGTTATCGTGCCGACAAACAAACAAACAAACAAATAAACCAATGTCACCCGCAGGGTGACCTGTATCTTGCCAAAAGGTGACCACGTGTGACTTCTTTAACGTCACACTGAGGTGAACAGAGCTGCTATCCACCAGGAGCAACTCCTTGAGGAATATCTCCCTACGAGAGATTCCGATGAGAATCGTTCGACAGAGTAACCATGAAAAATATGCTTTTGCCTCATAACGTCAAAATGTCTCAAGCTTGACATATCTAGAAAGCACTCATCGAGTTGTTCAATTTGAGGTACGACACGATATGGTTCCTAAAACTTGAAAATTTGACCTTGGGGTCAAATACGTTTGACCTGAGGCGCTAACCATGAAGATCAAGGCCAATCGCCACCAAAAATTAATCAGCTGAGCGCCAGACCATGAACTATATTCCCATGAAGTTTGAAGATGATCCGATCATAATTACTCAAAAAATAAGGGTTTCGTCGACTCCCCTGATTTGCGACAAAGTGACCTTGACCTTCAAATTTTTATGCGCTGAAAGGGACCTCTATAGGCCTCTGATATGCGAAGTTACAAAAATTTCCAATGATAACTTTGCTCTGCAGAATGATTTATACGTGATTAGAGACCAAAAAAAATAAGGGTTTCGTCGACTCCCCTGATTTGCGACAAAGTGACCTTGACCTTTGACCTTGACCTTCAAAATTGTATGCGCTGAAAGGGACCTCTATAGGCCTCTGATATGCGAAGTTACAAAAATTTCCAATGATAAATGTGCTCTGCAGAATGTTTTATTCGTGATTAGAGACAAACAAACAAACAAACGAAAAAAAAAAAAAACAACAAAAAAAAACATACAAGCTGACTAACATATCTTGCAAAAACTTCGTTTTGGCAAGATAACAAACAGAAACGGAAGGCATCAATATACTTACGAAATCTTTAGATTTCGTAAGTAACAAACAGAAAGGGGTGAAAACAGTAACCTCGGATCTTCGTTGGCAGACGTGAATGAGGTTCAGAACACTGATGATCAAACTTTACTCTCTGGCATTTGCCAACAGTAATCATGGATGGATAACTACAGATTCTGACACTTGGGCTCTTCAGGTACCCATCAACAGGGAGGAGATAAAATTGAAAAATGTAGGAATAATGATGCATCCTAAGATGATTAAGTTGGTGACCCTTTACTAACAAACTACTCTGCACTTCCATATGTGAACCAACTCATCATTTCTCAAGTTATCAGTAACCTGCACAAAGGTCGAATGATACGTGGAAACAAAAAAAAAAAAAACCAGTGAACCACAAGAGTTTCAACGCTTTTTTGGAATCACTTAATAAACTCAAACAGGAAACAATTTAACAACATTATGTGCTTTTATGTGGTGTATTCGGCAAAAGCAAATCTATTGCTGAAATAGCAATCCTGAGTGTATGTGACAATTCCAGTTTGGTGAGCACGCCCACTGATGTACAAGTAGTGAACTAAAAAAAATGGAAACACCAATATAAAGTCACTTAATAGGGCGTTGGGCCACCACGTGTGGCCAGTCCGGCCTATAGGTGCTGTGACAGAGTCCACCAGCGTCTTGAATTCTGCAGGAGGGATGCGGCACCATTCTTCCACGAGAAGGTTATCAACTCACACCTATTTGATAGAAGTAGAAAACGCTGTGTGGGGCATCATTTCAGTATGTCCCATAAGCGCTTGATTGGGTTTAGATCTGATAACTGAGAAGGCCATGACATATGGATAACATCAGTGTCATGTTCGTCAAACCATTGGGTGACCACACATGGTCTGTGGATGGGGGCATTGTCATCTTTGAAGACACTCCACTCAGCAGGAAAGAAATGCTGCAGCATGTAGTGAAGATGTTTACTCAATACTATTAAGAAGCGATTGGCATTGAACTTGCTTTCTTCGGGAATGACAACACCCAAACAATGCCAGGAAGATTCGCCCCACAACATTACAGAACCACAAGACCCCTTTTACTGTTGGAAAAAGCACTCAGGGTTGCAGAGATCTTTCGGTTGGCGCCATACGTGCACTCGTCCATTTGTCGAGAACGTGGAGGACGATTAATCTGACCATCTCTCATTTCTCCAATGCTCGGTCGTCCTTTCCTCTGCTTTTTGCATCATTAGACTCGCAGATGTGCATTGCCAGGTATGATGAGTGGTTTGTGCACTGCAACCCGACTATGGTATCCCAGTCTGTGGAGTTGTCAGCAGACCGTTTTTGATGAAACTGGCTGCTCACTCCCCAGGTTGAAATTTACAGTCAATTGATCTGCAGTTGCTCGCCTGCTTTGCCTTGCACTTCAAATTCATGCATGGACATCACGATCCTGCAGAATGTGCTTCCGCCCAATGTTTCCCTTTGCTGATGATGCGTTTCCCTCAGAGTAAATGGGCCACACCTGTGTTAAAGCAGTTGCTCTTCATATACTTGGTGTCCCTCAACAACACAGGCATTTCCATTTTTGTCCACTACCTGTAATTTTAGAAAGAGTTTTCCATGGCACAGGGAAGTTGAAATATGCAAAACAAAAGCACAATTCACTGTGAAAGATTTGTTTCATTGAAAAAAAAAAACAAAAAAAAAAACATGACACTGTGACGATCTTTCCATCCACCACCGACGGATTGATTTTAGTGAAGATCCAGATCCATATCCAGATACCGGAATTATTTGTCATTCTTTTCCATTGAGAGATAGGGCCAAAACTATATATACAGCACAATATCTCAAAAGGTAACAGACGGATTACGACAAAACTTGGTGGGCAGGTTGAATGTGTGATGAGAAGGAATCGATTCGATTTTGATGAAGATTCAGATCTGGATCCAAATACCAATTTTTTTTTAATTCTTCCAGCATTTAATTCTAACAGCATTGATAGAGAAGTCAAAACAATACACAATTACGCACAGTATAGCACGATATCTCAAACAGTAAGGAACGGATTATGACAAAACTTGATTGATAAGTTGGGTAGGTAAAAAAGAACAAGTGAATTAGATTTTGGTGAAGGTCCTGATTCAGATTCAGCCTATCATTGGGATACAAAACATAAACTGTTCAGCCTGGTGGAGGTATGCGTCCTCTCGAATGCCATTCTCATTTAAATGATTCTTCACCATCGAGAGATGGGACCAAAAACAATATAACATATCGTATAGCAAGATATTACGAAAAGTTATGAACGGATTCGGATGAAACTTGGCGGGCAGGTGAGGTGTGTGCCAAGGACGTCTTGATTCGGGTTTCAGTGAAGGTCCGGATCTTGATACAAGAATTTTTTCTTGTATCCAGATCTTGTATCTCTCAATGGTGATTCTTCACCATGAAGAGGTGGGACCAAAATCGATAGAAAGCATGATATCTCAAAACGTTGTGGACAGATTTGGACAAAACTTGGGAGACAAGTTGGGTGTGTGACAAGGTGAAGCCGATTCAATTTTGGTGAAGATCTGGATCCGGATACTGGAATTTAAAAGTAATTCTTCACAATTGAGAGATGGGGTTAAAACGAATTATGGCATGATATTTCAAAAAGTTTGAATGATTATGGCAAAACTTGGTGGATGAGTGTGCAGGTGATTGAACAAGCTGATCAGATTTTGTTTAAGGTCTGAATGTAGATCCGGCCGATCAGTGGGCTACAAAACGTAAAATGTTCTGCTTGGCTGAGGTATGTGTCACACCAAGTGCCTTTCTCGTCTCCTATTTGTTTCTCGAGTCCGAGACTACTCCCATTCCTGTCATGGTGGCTCGCCTACCCACTGATAAGTTTTTGCAACTCTCAATAAACACCAACCCCTTATCCTGTCACTCTGAAAAAAAATTTGATGCTTCTGTGAGTTATCATCTGCTCACTCTCAGTCACCAATTTCATTCTGACAACCTCTGTATTTTCACTCTTGCATGCGCCTCGACGCATTTGGAGGGGAAAAACATAAGTATAACTCGAGATTTCAAAGAAACGGAACCCCACACAGTGTTCAAGTATATACTGTACATTAATTTTGATAACATAATGATTTTGAAGATAATTGAAAAAATCCGGAAATTTAGTGCCACCAAAGCAGTCTTATATGAAACCTTGATATAATGCAATAAGACGATGTTAAGCAGCAATTTAGGAGATGGAGGATTTATTTATCACCATAGAATGCAGCGACAATCAGCATGGCACATCGCAATATCGGCGGCCTCTTCTTCACCCCGATACTGCACCCATTCACATGCCACGCCCTCTCTTGCGATATGTCGATATATAGCATGGTTCTTGGAAGCATTATGAAGGCGATTTGAGTTTTACAGTGTTTATGTCGATAATTATATTCAAATAAATGGATAAAAGACGTTTAATGGCATAGAAATAAATCAATTCCGGGTTTTACAGCCGTTTTTCCTCGTCTATTACATCACTCGATCTAACATGTTACCTTAGATCTTCAGGCCTGTTCTTTCTGTCCTTTATAACACCCTTAAAAACAGTACACGTCTTGTTTGGAATGAATTTCATTTTTCCTTGACCGACAGGCAGGCAAAAGGAGTAAAAATATTGTCTCACACAATCTGTGAATACGCAGTCATGACAAGTTCAGAGCCAAAGTACAGTCATGACAAACTTCAGATTAGTTTTCCGATTCATGTTCAAACTACAACATTAGATTTATACAAGTTGTTCCTTGATCATCAACTGATGACAGAAAGAGGGATGGATGATGGACATGAACCAATTTCTTCACAACGATGTTCACTTTGCATGCGCGGGGTAATTACCTTTTCACGAAGAGCATTGAAGTCTGGGGAACTTTTCTCCTCACATGGCTTCAGAAAAACCGGCTGAATGGCCAAAGGAGGAAGAGTCCGATTTGTGTGTTTCTGCAGAAGAACAGCATGAAAACAAAAGATGTTTCAATATTGGAATAATGACAAGACTGGACACTTCAACTGATAAACTTTCACAAACAAACTGGTTACCATATTAACTTGTGAAGCAACTCACCATTTATAATCATATTATCAGCCAACCCAGCTAAAGACCGAATGTAATGGGGAAAAAAAATATATCAAAAAAGAATGTTGTTCAACACGCATTGGCAAGCTCTTCCAACAATATCCAAGGATAAGCAAGTGAACACCATTCATTTTCCATTGATATATCAGGCCTGAATGTCTGTCTTTGTGACATCAATTTAATGAGCAGCTATTTGCATCATTGTATTTGGAAGAACAAGTTATATGGCACAGGGAAGATTAAATGGGTAAAACAAAAATAACTGGAGGGGGAGCACTCGGTAGAGTGCAAAACCTCCGCCGCCAATAGTGCTGGCTCACTCAAGTGAACCTTATATCTTATTCATTAAATATGACATCAACAGTGCTGACAGAGTTATAGTTCTTTTCTCCAAAAATTTTTTTTAGGGGGGGGGGGGGGTTGGAAATCACTTAAAACATGAAGAAATGCAAAAAAAAAAAAAAAAAATTCAAATATTTTTTCAAAATGGCCACCATAGTGGCCATATTGCATTTTGGACCAAATCCAAAATGGATGTGGCATGGGATTAAATACCCTCACAATCAACGGTTTCTGGGGGGAATGTCGTGTTGGCGAAGGTATGCCGAGAGAAGTTTATATATGTCCGAGAGGAGTTTTTCGTCGTGATTTCAGATCTGACAATGTTTTTTCACAATACTCATTCTGTAAAATGTAAAATTAAAAAAACAAACCTCTTCGGGAACGCTCCTAAAAATTCTCCTGAAAGGGGCGTAACCCACATGACGTCAACTACAGGATTACAAAGGCTGCACATAAATTACTCGGGTTGGTGGTCTACGTGATTCTATTGGCCTTCTGTGTGTTTCCACATTTGATTGATCGACTCAATTGCTTCGTTCATTTCTGCTTTAAAAAAAAAAAAAATCGAACATTTGGTTTTGAATAATGGATGGCATGGACTTTCATTTGTCTGGTAATGACAGTGAGTGTGAGAGAAATGAAGGATTTTGGTCTGAATCACATGGAGAATTGTTGGATAACGTAGTCGCGGGAGGTGAAGTTCAGGCAGCTGGAAATGAAATACGGCCTTCGCAGTTCGAGCCAGAAGCAGGACAAGCAGAGGAAAATGCGATGAAATTCCCAGCGTTCATTATAAATCGGGAGGACATCGAAGGAAGACTTGGCAATAACAACTAGTAAGACAATCTATTCATAATTCAACAATGTAAATTCGACTTGCACACTGCTCAATATCAGAAATATTTTAGTGAGGTGACGTGACCAGCGCAGCGCCGCGGAGAAACAAATCGCAAGCAAGGCCGGCGCAAGTCATCGGCCGTATCTCTCCGCGCATAAAACAAAGCAATCTCGCTGTCCGGATACGATGAAAACTTGTGTGCAGAACACACATTGTGACACAATTGTCTCGAGTTGTCTGATAAATCTGACGTTCTGTTGCATTTTTATTTATTTTATTCCTACTGTTGTCATGTAGCACCAGTAGAAAACAATAAGTCTGGTGTTGGCTTCATGGTGAGGGTGGCGGCTTGGGATCCGAGGTCCTGAGTTGAAGCCTCGTTGGCCGCTGAATTAAAATGAACCAAGAGGTTGACTCAGCCTGTCATCCTTCCGAGGTCGGCAAAATGAGCACCGGTGTACTGGTAAGGGTTACACTGCATCAGCGGCATAGCCGCGTCCCAACTAATGATGCAACCAGCAGCCACAGGCTGCACTCAACAGAGAGACAGAGAGAGAGAGAGAGAGAGAGAGAGAGAGAAAAAGAGAGAGAGAGAGAGAAAGAGAGAAAGAAAGAGAGAGAGAAAGAGAGAGAAAGAGAGAGAAAGAGAGAGAGAGAAAAAGAGAGAGAAAGAGAAAGAGAAAGAGAAAGAAAAAGAGAAAGAGAAAGAGAAAGAGAAAGAGAGAGAGAAAGAGAGAAAGAAAGAGAAAGAGAAACAGAAACAGAAACAGAAAGAGAAAGAGAAACAGAAACAGAAACAGAAAGAGACAGAGAAAGAGACAGAGAGAGTCGAAATCAATGAAGAAAAGAGAATAATAAAAGAAAGCTTCAGCTCATCAGATTTATCGGCCGAGTGGGACGGACGACGGATTTATCAGACAAGTCGGACAGACGACGGATTTATCGGACTCGTCTAGAACAGTGTTTCTCAACCGGGGTTCCCCGGAACCCTAGGGTTCTGCAAGAGGTCGCTCGGGGTTCCGCGATAAACAATAATAAATAGGCTAATGTATTTTTCAGTCGTTTTTGTTTGATTTCATATTCGTAATTTTACTATACACAAACGGCATATTGTTGGAAACTCCTTGGTTATTATAAGAGAGGCTTCAACCTCTTATATTATTGAGAATTATAACAACCATAGGGAATGTATTTAACGATGTCTATATGGCGCCAGTGTGAAACCGCCCTCACTGGTTAGTGGATGTCCTGTAAGTGGCGGATTCGTGTATCATTGAGTGATTGACTCAAGTACGGGACGCATGCACAAATGGTGTCCATCTATCTTCTCTGTGCTTCCGAGCGCGAAGTCAGTCTGTCTGTCTGTCTGTCTGTCTCTCTCTCTGTGTTCGTTCTTCTGTTTACCTTTATTGCTTCAGCTTTATTTGTTTAAGTTTTGTTGATCAAGCAACATGAGGTGTGTTTTTTAATTGTCAAACAGACTCGGGGTTGAAAAACGCTTTCAAAAATGACGTTTTCAAACAAAAAATTAAAAATAATAATTTTTGTGAATTAAAACCTCGGTGTGAGGTCTCATAAATGAGCAGTATGTTTTTTTTTTCATTGCCAATAAATTTGACTAAAAGGGGGTCATTTTTTCCTGAAACTAGGTATCCGAAAAAAAAATATTATATTTACCACTTGAACAATGATAAAAATATAAGAGCTCGACATAAATAATGGCATCAAATAATTTTTATGCAGGGGTTCCCAAGACATGAAAACTATTTCAAGGGTTCCACAAGGGGAAGAATGTTGAGAAACGCTGCTCTGAACTCGAGAGATCTTGAGTCAATCCACTCTGTGCGAGTTTCTGTATGTGACGTCAACGCTGCGATTCGCTGAAGTCAACGTTTTTTTAGGGGCGGGGCATAGCAAGTTGTGAAAAGCACCAGAAATGATCGAATTATTGCTGTAATAATCCCATATTTGATTCAAAAAAAAACAAAAAACATGGGTGATTTCTTCACAAGGAAGGTCAAGTTAATATATAAATAACCAGAAAGTTTTGCATGTCAGGGGACCTTTAAGGTCCTGATTCAGATTCGGCCAATCATTGGGATACAAAACGTAAACTGTTCAGCCTGGTGGAGGTGTGCGCCCTCCCGAGTGCCATTCCAGTTTACACGATTCTTCACCATCGACAGATGGGACTAAAAACTAAATAACATCGTACAGCACGATATGACGAAAAGTTATGAACGGATTCAGATGAAACTTGACGGGCAGGTTTGGGTGTGTACCAAGGACAACTTGATTCGGGTTTCAGTGAAGGTCCGGATCTGGATACAAGAATTTTTTTCAGTGATTCTTCACAATTAAGAGATGGGACCAAAAACGATATAACGCATAATGTCTCAAAACGTTGTGGACAGTTTGGACGAAACGTGGGAGACAAGGTGGGTGTGTGAGAAGGTAAAACCGATTCAATTTTGGTGAAGATCTGGATCTGGACACTGGATTGAGTCCGATTGTGATTCTTCACAATTGAGAGATGGGGTTAAAACGATTTATGGCATGATATTTCAAAAAGTTGGACTGATTATGGCAAAACTTGGTGGATGAGTGTGTGGGTGACCAGAACAAGCTGATCAGATTTTGTTTAAGGTCTGAATGCAGATCCAGCCTATCAGTGCGCTACAAAACGTAAAATGTTCTGCTTGGCTCAGGTATGTGTCCCACCAAGTGCCTTTCGAGTCTCCTATTTGTTTCTCGAGTCCGAGACTACTTCCAATCCTGTCATGGAGGCTCCCCTACCCATTGATGAGTTTTACTACTTTAAATAAACACCGACCCCTTATCCTGTCACTCTGAAAAAAAATTTGATGCTTCTGTGAGTTCTCATCTGCTCACTCAGAGTTACCAATTTCATTCTGATAACCTCTGTATTTTCACTCTTGCATGCGCCTCGACGGATTTGGAGGGGAAAATCAAAAGTATAACTCGAGAGTTCAAAGAAAACGAAACGCCACACTGTTCAAGTATATACTGTACATAATTTGGATAACATAATGATTTTGAAGATAACTGAAAAAAATCCGAAAATTTAGTGCCACCAAAGCAGTCTCATACAAAACCTTGATATAATGCAATAAGACGATGTTAAGTAGTAGTTTAGGAGATGGAGAATTTATTCATCACCATAGAATGCAGCGTCAATCAGCATGGAACATCGCAATATCGGCGGCCTCTTCTTCACCCCGATACTGCACCCATTCACATGCCACGCTCTCTCTTGCTATATGTCAATATATAGCATGGTTCTTGGAAGCATTATGAAGGCGATTTTTGTTCTTCAGTGTTCATGTCGATAATTCAATTCAAATAAATGGCTTAAAGAGGTTTAATGGCATATAAATAAATTGATTCCGAGTTTTACCGCCGTTTTGCTCAAGTCTATTACATCACTCGATCTAACATGTTACCTTCGATCTTGGGGCCTGTTGTTTCTGTCCTTTATAACATCCTTAAAAACAGTATACTTCTTGTTTGGAATGAATTTCATTTTTCCTTGACTGCCAGGCAGGCAAAATGAGTAAAAATATTGTCTCACACTCTGTGAATACGTAGTCGGGACAAGTTCAGAGCGAAAGTACAGTCATGACAAACTTAAGATTTGTTTTCCGATTCATGTTCAAAATATAACATCAGATTTATACAAGTTGTTCCTGATCATCAACTGGTAAGACAGAAAGAGGGATGGATGATGGACATGAAGCAATTTCTTCACAACGATGGTCACTTTGCATGCGTGGGGTAATTACCTTTTCACGAAGAGCATTCACGTGTGTGGACCTATTCTCCCCACACGATTTCAGGACCACTGGCTGAATGGCCAGAGGAGGAAGAGTCCGATTTGTGTGTTTCTGCAGAAGAACAGCATGAAAACAAAAGATGTTTCAATATTGGAATAATGACAAGACTGGACAACTGATAAACTTTCACTGACAAACTGGTTACCATATTAACTTGTTTCGCAACTCGCCATTTATAATCATATTACACTGAACAACAAAAACTTTTTACTGGAGATGTGTAAAGTGATTTAGACTAATTTGGGTACGCTGATTTCAAAAATCATAACCGTTTTGCTGTATCACGTCAGGATTTTCAGTAACAGAAATATTCCCATTGCCTAGAAGTCAGGATTTCAATGAAATTTACAAAAATTCATTTATTCATTTATTTCATCATGAATGCTTCAAAATTATAGAAATTACAGAAAAACTCCACTAGAATGTAATTTAAAATGCTTTAGGCATTTGGCTTTGCGTTTGTGCTGCTCTGTGTCAGTTTCACGATGCAGGAACCAGCAGAAATCGCCCATCATGTTCGGGTTGTGCCGCCCTGGGTAACGCGTCTCCATGAGTGAAATCTCTTGGTGGAATCGCTCGCCGTGCTCGTCCGAGACTGCTCCCAGGTTGTCAGGGAAGAAGTTCAGGTGCTGGTGTAGGAAATGGATTTTCAGGGACATCCTGGAGCCAAGTTTCCTGAAGGACTCCAGCAGCTGCTGCACTATTTCTTCATAGTTGTCCGCGCGCTCGTTCCCCAAGAAGTTGTCCGTCACAGCTTTGAAGCTCCTCCACGCTGCCAGCTCTTTGGGGTTTAGAGTTGTCGGAAAAGTTTCGTCCTTCATAATCTGTCGGATTTGCGGTCCAACAAAGACACCAGCCTTGATCTTGGCCTCCGACAAGGTGTTGCCAAACTTTTCCTTGAGCCCATAAAAACCCACGCCCATTCAGATCCATTGCCCGTACAAAACTTTTCATCAAGCCGAGCTTTATGTGGAGTGGTGGAAGGAAAACCTTGGCTGGGTCGACAAGGGCGACATGCTTCACGTTGTGTCGACCAGGTACATGCTCTTTTCGCTCTTCCCAATCTTTCTTCGTCCAGTGATTCTTGTCGTCTCTGCTATCCCAGAGACAAAGGAAGCACATGTATTTCGTGTAGCCTGACTGCAGCCCTAACAACAGCGCCACCACTTTCAAGTCTCCGCAGATGTGCCAGTTGAAGTCATTGTACTTGATGGAATCAAGCAGCTGCCGCATAGTCTCATAGGTCTCTGTCATGCCGAACGCGTGAGCCAGTGGGACTGATGGTTTCTCGTTGCCATTGTGGAGCAAAACAGCCTTCAAGCTGTTCTTCCCCGAGTCGATGAAGAGGCGCCAGTCTGCAGGATCGTGATCACACCCAAGTTCTTTCAACAGACCGTTGATGTCACTGCAGAATGTCATCGTGTCTTCCATCTCAAAGAACTCAGCCATGTCTCTGTGACGTGCTCTGAACAAGGATATCTTGGTGTTAGGTTCAAGTAGATTCCACTGCTGCAGCCTTGATCCAAGCAGCTCTGCCTTCGCCTTTGATAGCGAGAGATCTCTTACAAGATCATTTAAGTTACCCTGGTTCAGAAGGTGTGATTCTTGAGTGTCGGGTTCAAAAGGTTCATCATCACCATCCTCTTCACCACTGCTTACAGCTATGTTCTGATCAGCTGGAGGTGTTGGAACGGGGTTCTCGTCATCATGAGGCAAGGGTTTACGAGCAGAGACGCAGTCAGCGTACTTGATGTGACCTTTATTCTTCTTGTTGAAGCCGGCGATGCTTGTGCAGCAGAAATAACAATCATCATGATGATTCTGCGGCTCACGCCATATCATGGGCACCGCAAATGGCATGCTCGCGCGCTTGCCCACCACCCACTGAGTCAAGGTTGTGTGACAGCTTGTGCAGCAGATGTGTGGTGCCCAGCTCTGTTCTTGGTCCCCCACCTTACACCCGAAGTAGTGAAAGTTGGCGGCCTTCATTTTCACTGCTGTAGATATACTTCGCTGTTGATCTTTTTTGGTATACCGACCACAGACATAACAGAAGTTGTCAGGATGATTGGTACAGGAACGCCTACTCATCTTTATCTGAAAGAAAGAAATATAACACAAGTTAACAACAATTGTACGAAATAGACATGTTAAAGACATATGTAAATTTCATTGAAATCCTGACTTCTAGGCAATGGGAATATTTCTGTTCGTGAAAATCCTGACGTGATACAGCAAAACGGTTATGATTTTTGAAATCAGCGTACCCAAATTAGTCTTAATCACTTTACACATCTCCAGTAAAAAAAAAATTTTGAAATTTGTTGTTCAGTGTTATCAGCCAACCCAGCTGAAGACAGAATGTAATGGGGAAAAAATATATCAAAAAAGAATGGGTTTTAACACGCATTTGCAAGCTCATCCAAAAATCTCCAAGGATAAGCAAGTGAACACCATTCATTTTCAATCGACATATCAGGCCTGAATGTCTGTCTTTGTGACATCAGTTTCATGAGCAGTTATTTGCATAATTGTATTTGGAAGAACATGTTCCATGGCACAGGGAAGTTGAAATTGGCAAAACAAAAAGAATAACCAACTGTGAAAGGTTTGTATTCATAATAAAAAAAACCATTACCCTGCAATTATCTTTCTTTTCTGTTGTTTTCCACCAGTTTCTTGAGTCCTTCAAGACTGCTGGCAATTCCACCCACGTGTGTCTCATAAATACACTGATGAGCTTGACTACTCTCGATGAAAACAGACCCCTAATCCTACCTGTTACTCAAAAACAATTGATGTTTCTGTGCATTATCATCTCCCTGTTCCCAATTGCCACTTTAAGTCTGATAACCTTCAGAAACCCACAGTGCTTTCAAAAAGTATTCACATCCCTTGACTTTTTCACATGTTGTTGTGTAACAGCCTGAATTAAAAATAGATTAAATATAATTTTTTCTCACCGATCTTCAGAAAATACCCCACAATGACAAAGTGAAAACATGTTTTTGGAAATTTTTACAAATATATTGAAAATAACAGCTTCAAATCTTCTTGGGTGACTGTAACAGCTTTGCACATCTGGATTTGGGAATTTCTCCCACTCTTCCTTGCAGATTTGCTCAAGCTCTGTCAAGTTGGATGCGGAGAATCTGTGAGCAGCAATATTCAAGTCTTTCCACAGATTTTCAATGGGATTCAAGTCTGACCTTTGCTGGGCCACTCAAGGACGTTCACATTATTGTTCTGAAGCCATTCCAGTGTTGCTTTGGCTGCATGCTTGGGGTCATTGTCCTGTTGGAACATTAATCTTCACCACAGTCCAAGGTCTTTTGCACTTTGAAGCAGGTTCTCCTCAAGGATTTGCCTGTATTTGGTTCCATTTATTATTTCCTCTATCCTTACAAGTTTCCCAGTTCCAACCACTGAAAAGCATCCCCAGTGCATAATGCTGCCACCACCAAGCTTCACGGTCTGTATGGTGTTCCATGGGTGATGAGCTGTGCTCGGTTTCTGACAGACGTAGTGCTTTGCATTCATGCCAAATAGTTCAATTTTTGATTTATGAGACCACAGAATCTTTCTCCTCAAGCTCTCAGACGCTTCCACATGCCTTTCTGCAAACTCCAGGCATGCTGTCTGTCATGTGCCATTTTCTCAGGGATGGCTTCCGTCTGGCCACTCTCCCATAAAGCCTCGATTTGTTAAGTGCTGCAGAGAATGTTCTTCTGTCAGGTTCTCTCATCTCAGCCAAGGAACTCTGTTGTTCTGTCAGAGTGGTCATTCGATTATCGGTCACCTCCATGACCAAGGTCCTTCTGGCCCAGCTGTTCAGTTTTGTTGGATGGTCAGATCTTGGAAGAGTGTGGGGTCATGTTGGAGTGTGGGTTATGTCAGGTCAGGCCAGATCAGATCTGTGACTTGCGACAGGTATCATATAAACCTGTACTAACCTGTTCCATAGTTGGGTTGTAGTCGACGAAACCATCTCCCCCACCAGGTTTTTTTGGTGAGGAGGGTGTTTGGACATGGACACCCAGCAGGATTAAAAACAAAACCTGTCAAAAGGCGGAGGAGCTCCTTGTGAGCGAACGGCCATCCATATGTAATGCCCAACTGTGTCTGAGGACGTCCTCCTGCAGTTGGGTTACTTCATATTAGGAGGTTGTTGGCAGGATTTGCACTCTGGCCACAGTAAAATCCTTCAATCCGCAAAACACAAAACGCAAAGAAATCTGAAAACCCACTCCGTCAGAGTACCTCCTGTGCAGCTTGCCTTCGCATGGCAGCTCACCGGATGACGGGATTGGGGCAAAGCCTTTGGGACCCCCAATCTTTGATAATAGGAGGGAAACCACGGGGTAACATTCCCGGGTCAGATTGCAGGAATGTCTGTCGGAGTGGTGCTGAGGTGTCGTCCACCAGACGGCAGTCTCCTTGGGTTAACCTGAGGCGGTCGCATCAGGTGGGTGCCTGGAATGTCCTATCCCTAAGAGGGTATGATCACCTGTCTCTGTTATCTTCTGAGCTCAAGCGTTTGGACATCGGTATTGCAGCAATCTCTGAGGTTAGGAGACCGGATTGTGGCGAGATCATGGAGGTTGGTTACACATACCATTGGTCTGATCACTCTGATGGGAACCATGCCCAAGGAGTAGCTGCAGCTGTGTCCAATAAGCTGATTCCAATGATAATTGGGGGAACACCTTCAACGAGCACATTATGAGACAAGGTATTCGTCACTCATTGGGTATCATTTCCCTGGTCTCTGTTTATGCTCCGACTGAGGTGAGAGATTGGCATTGAACTTGCTTTCTGAGGGAATGACTGTACCCAAACAATGCCAGGAAGATTTGCCCCTCAACATCACAGAACCAAAAGACCCCTTTACTGTTGGAAAAAGCACTCAGGGTTGCAGAGATCTTTCGGTTGGCGCCATACGTGCACTCGTCCATTTGTCGATAACGGGGAGGACAATTCATCTGACCACCTCACATTTCTCCAATGCTCGGTGGTCCTTTCCTCTGCGTTTTGCACCACTCGACTCAGAGATGTGCATTGCTCGGTATGATGAGTGGTTTGTGCACGGCAACCCGACTATGGTATCCCAGTTTGTGGAGTTCTCAACAGATTGTTTTTGATGAAACTGGCTGCTCACTCCCCAGGTTGAAATTTACAGTCAATTGATCTGCAGTTGCTTGCCTGCTTTGCCTTGCACTTCAAATTCATGCATGGACATCACGATCCTGCAATATGTGCTTCCGCACACTGTTGCCCTTTGCTGATGATGTGTTTCCCTCAGAGTACATGGGCCACACCAGTGTTGAAGCAGTTGCTCTTCATATACTTGGTGTCCCTCATTGACACGGGTGTTTCCATTTTTTGTCCACTACCTGTAATTTTAGAAAGAGTCTTCCACGGCACAGGGAATTTGAAATATGCAAAACAAAAGCAGAATTCACTGTGAAACATTTGTTTCATTGAAAAAAAACAAACAAAAAAAAAAACATGACACTGTGATGATCTTTCCATCCGCCACCGAAGGATTGATTTTAGTGAAGATCCAGATCCATATCCAGATAACAGAATTATGTCATTCTTTCCCATTGAGAGATAGGGCCAAAACTATGTATAGCACAATATCTCAAAAGGTTACAGACGGATTACGACAAAACTTGGTGGGCAGGTTGAATGTGTGATGAGAACGAATCGATTCGATTTTGATGAACATTCAGATCTGGATCCAAATACCAATTTTTTTTTTAATTCTTCCACATTGATGGGGTTGTCAAAACAATACACAATAACACTGCACAGTTTTAGACAATATCTCAAACAGTCATGAACGGATCATGACAAAACTTGATTGATAAGTTGGGTCGGTAAAAAGAACAAGTAAATTCGATTTTGGTTAAAGGTCCCCTGACACGCAAAAGTATTGAAAATTCATTACCTTCGCAAACTTTGTTGCGGAGGTTTTGTTTTGATCGCTGTGTATTTATTTATTTATTTGTGAATATGTGTGTTTGTTTGTTATTCGCATAACTCCAAAAGTATTGAACTGAATCGCAGAAAATTTGGTGGGATGATTGGTTATTATCCGAGGACCATTTGATTCGACTTTGGGAGCGATCGGGTCAAAGGTCAAGGTCATTCAAAGGTCAAAATCGTCTTTTTACAACAGCGGTCAATTTGTATCCAATTTGCATGCAACTAATGCCAAAATGTTCAGAATTCAATGTGCCATCTTGTGATATGTGACATGACACAATGACGTAATAATCCTGATTCGTGGTTGGAAGTCAAAGGTCGGGGGGGGGGGGTCACGACAATGCAAAATGTGCGGTATTAGTCATAACACGGTCAATTCTTATCCGATTTGCATGAAACCAACACCAACATGTTGACTGTTCTGTTCCCCACACTCTAATACCAATTACAAAATTAAGAGTACAAAGGTCAAGGTCGAGGTCATGAAAAGGTCAAAATCGTCATTTTGCCATAGTGCGGTCGATTTTTATCCAATTTGCATACAAACAATGCCAAAATGTTGTGAATTCAATGCCCAAGCTTGTGATATACGATATGACTCAGGAAATTTAATGTTTTTAAGCCATCATAACACATATGAGATGGCAGATGTGGTATGGGATTAAATACCCTCACAATCAACGGTTTCTGGGGGGAATGTCGCGTTGGCGAAGGTATGCCGAGAGGAGTTTATATATGTCCGAGAGGAGTTTTTCGTCGTGATTTCAGATCTGACAATGTTTTTTCACAATACTCATTCTGTAAAATGTAAAATTAAAAAAACAAACCTCTTCGGGAACGCTCCTAAAAATTCTCCTGAAAGGGGCATAACCCACATGACGTCAACTACAGGATTACAAAGGCTGCGCATAAATTACTCGGGTTGGTGGTCTACGTGATTCTATTGGCCTTCTGTGTGTTTCCACATTTGATTGATCGACTCAATCGCTTCGTTCATTTCTGCTTTAAAAAAAAAAAAAAAAATCGAACATTTGGTTTTGAATAATGGATGGCATGGACTTTCATTTGTCTGGTAATGACAGTGAGTGTGAGAGAAATGAAGGATTTTGGTCTGAATCACATGGAGAATTGTTGGATAACGTAGTCGCGGGAGGTGAAGTTCAGGCAGCTGGAAATGAAATACGGCCTTCGCAGTTCGAGCCAGAAGCAGGACAAGCAGAGGAAAATGCGATGAAATTCCCCGCGTTCATTATAATCGGGAGGACATCGAAGGAAGACTTGGCAATAACAAGTAGTTAGACAATCTATTCGTAATTCAACAATGTAAATTCGACTTGCACACTGCTCAATATCAGAAATATTTTAGTGAGATGACGTGACCAGCGCAGCGCCGCGGAGAAACAAATCGCAAGTAAGGCCGGCGCAAGTCATCGGCCGTATCTCTCCGCGCATAAAACAAAGCAATCTCGCTGTCTGGATACGATGAAAACTTGTGTGCAGAACACACATTGAGACACAATTGTCTCGAGTTGTCTGATAAATCTGACGTTCTGTTGCATTTTTATTTATTTTATTCCTACTGTTGTCATGTAGCACCAGTAGAAAACTATAAGTCTGGTGTTGGCTTCATGGTGAGGGTGGCGGTTTGGGATCCGAGGTCCTGAGTAAAAGCCTCGTTGGCCGCTGAATTAAAATGAACCAAGAGGTTGACTCAGCCTGTCATCCTTCCGAGGTCGGCAAAATGAGCACCAGTGTACGGGTAAGGGGGACACTGCATCAGCGGCATAGCCGCGTCCCAACTAATGATGCAACCAGCAGCCACAGGCTGCACTCAACACAGAGAGAGAAAGAGAGAGAAAGAGAGAGAAAGAGAGAGAAAGAGAGAGAAAGAGAGAGAAAGAGAGAGAAAGAGAGAGAAAGAGAGAGAAAGAGAGAGAAAGAGAGAGAAAGAGAGAGAAAGAGAAAGAAAAAGAGAAAGAGAAAGAGAAAGAGAAAGCGAAAGAGACAGAGAGAGTCGAAAACAATGAAGAAAAGAGAATAATAAAAGAAAGCTTCAGCACATCAGATTTATCGGCCGAGTGGGACGGACGACGGATTTATCAGATGAGTCGGACAGACGGCGGATTTATCGGACTCGTCGAGAACAGTGTTTCTCAACCGGGGTTCCCCGGAACCCTAGGGTTCTGCAAGAGGTCGCTAGGGGTTCCGCGAGAAATAGTAATAAATAGGCTAATGTATTTTTCAGTCGTTTTTGTTTGATTTCATATTCGTAATTTTACTATACACAAACGGCATATTGTTGGAAACTCCTTGGTTTTTATAAGAGAAGCTTCAACCTCTTATATTATTGACAATTATAACAACCATAGGGAATGTATTTAACGATGTATATATGGCGCCAGTGTGAAACCGCCCTCACTGGTTAGTGGACGTCCTGTAAGTGGCGGATTCGTGTATCATTGAGTGACTGACTCAAGTACGGGACGCATGCACGAATGGTGTCCATCTATCTTCTCTGTGCTTCCGAGCGCGAAGTCAGTCTGTCTGTCTGTCTGTCTCTCTCTTTTAGTTCTTCTGTTTACCTTTATTGCTTCAGCTTTATTTGTTTAAGTTTTGTTGATCAAGCAACATGAGGTGTGTTTTTTAATTGTCAAACAGACTCGGGGTTGAAAAACGCTTTCAAAAATGACGTTTTCAAACAAAAAATTAAAAATAATAATTTTTGTGAATTAAAACCTCGGTGTGAGGTCTCATAAACGAGCAGTATGTTTTTTTTTTCATTGCCAATAAATTTGACTAAAAGGGGGTCATTTTTTCCTGAAACTAGGTATCTATATAACTAAAAATATAAGAGCTCGATATAAATAATGGCATAAAATAATTTTTATGCAGGGGTTCCCAAGACATGAAAACTATTTCAAGGGTTCCACAAGGGGAAGAATGTTGAGAAACGCTGCTCTGGACTCGAGAGATCTTGAGTCAATCCACTCTGTGCGAGTTTCTGTATGTGACGTCAACGCTGCGATTCGCTGAAGTCAACGTTTTTTAGGGGCGGGGCATAGCAAGTTGTGAAAAGCACCAGAAATGATCGAAATATTGCTGTAATAATCCCATATTTGATAAAAAAAAAAAACATGGGTGATTTCTTCACAAGGAAGGTCAAGTTAATATATAAATAACCAGAAAGTTTTGCATGTCAGGGGACCTTTAAGGTCCTGATTCAGATTCGGCCAATCATTGGGATACAAAACGTAAACATTTCAGCCTGGTGGAGGTATGCGCCCTCCCGAGTGCCATTCCAGTTTACACGATTCTTCACCATCGACAGATGGGACTAAAAACTAAATAACATCGTATAGCACGATATGACGAAAAGTTATGAACGGATTCAGATGAAACTTGACGGGCAGGTTTGGGTGTGTGCCAAGGACAACTTGATTCGGGTTTCAGTGAAGGTCCGGATCTGGATACAAGAATTTTTTTCAGTGATTCTTCACAATTAAGAGATGGGACCAAAAACGATATAACGCATAATGTCTCAAAACGTTGTGGACAGTTTGGACGAAACGTGGGAGACAAGGTGGGTGTGTGAGAAGGTAAAACCGATTCAATTTTGGTGAAGATCTGGATCTGGACACTGGAATTTAAAAGTGATTCTTCACAATTGAGAGATGGGGTTAAAACGATTTATGGCATGATATTTCAAAAAGTTGGACTGATTATGGCAAAACTTGGTGGATGAGTGTGTGGGTGACCAGAACAAGCTGATCAGATTTTGTTTAAGGTCTGAATGCAGATCCGGCCTATCAGTGCGCTACAAAACGTAAAATGTTCTGCTTGGCTCAGGTATGTGTCCCACCAAGTGCTTTTTGAGTCTCCTATTTGATTCTCGAGTCCGAGACTACTTCCAATCCTGTCATGGAGGCTCCCCTACCCATTGATGAGTTTTACTACTTTAAATAAACACTGACCCCTTATCCTGTCACTCTGAAAAAAAATTTGATGCTTCTGTGAGTTTTCATCTGCTCACTCACAGTTACCAATTTCATTCTGATAACCTCTGTATTTTCACTCTTGCATGCGCCTCGACGTATTTGGAGGGGAAAATCAAAAGTACAACTCGAGAGTTCAAAGAAAACGAAACGCCACACTGTTCAAGTATATACTGTACATAATTTTGATAACATAATGATTTTGAAGATAATTGAAAAAAATCCGAAAATTTAGTGCCACCAAAGCAGTCTCATACAAAACCTTGATATAATGCAATAAGACGATGTTAAGCAGCAGTTTAGGAGATGGAGAATTTATTCATCACCATAAAATGCAGCGTCAATCAGCATGGAACATCGCAATATCGGCGGCCTCTTCTTCACCCCGATACTGCACCCATTCACATGCCACGCTCTCTCTTGCTATATGTCGATATATAGCATGGTTCTTGGAAGCATTATGATGGCGATTTGTGTTCTGCAATTTTCATGTCGATAATTCAATTCAAATAAATGGCTTAAAGAGGTTTAATGGCATATAAATAAAATGATTCTGAGTTTTACCGCCGTTTTGCTCGTCTATTACATCACTCGATCTAACATGTTACCTTCGATCTTGAGGCCTGTTGTTTCTGTCCTTTATAACATCCTTAAAAACAGTATACTTCTTGTTTGGAATGAATTTCATTTTTCCTTGACTGCCAGGCAGGCAAAATAAGTAAAAATATTGTCTCACACTCTGTGAATACGCAGTCGGGACAAGTTCAGAGCGAAAGTACAGTCATGACAAACTTAAGATTTGTTTTCCGATTCATGTTCAAAATATAACATCAGATTTATACAAGTTGTTCCTGATCATCAACTGGTAAGACAGAAAGAGGGATGGATGATGGACATGAAGCAATTTCTTCACAACGATGGTCACTTTGCATGCGTGGGGTAATTACCTTTTCACGAAGAGCATTCACGTGTGTGGACCTATTCTCCCCACACGATTTCAGGACCACTGGCTGAATGGCCAGAGGAGGAAGAGTCCGATTTGTGTGTTTCTGCAGAAGAACAGCATGAAAACAAAAGATGTTTCAATATTGGAATAATGACAAGACTGGACAACTGATAAACTTTCACTGACAAACTGGTTACCATATTAACTTGTTTCGCAACTCGCCATTTATAATCATATTATCAGCCAACCCAGCTGAAGACAGAATGTAATGGGGAAAAAAATATATCAAAAAAGAATGGGTTTTAACACGCATTTGCAAGCTCTTCCAAAAATCTCCAAGGATAAGCAAGTGAACACCATTCATTTTCAATCGACATATCAGGCCTGAATGTCTGTCTTTGTGACATCAGTTTCATGAGCAGTTATTTGCATAATTGTATTTGGAAGAACATGTTCCATGGCACAGGGAAGTTGAAATTGGCAAAACAAAAAGAATAACCAACTGTGAAAGGTTTGTATTCATAATAAAAAAAACCATTACCCTGCAATTATCTTTCTTTTCTGTTGTTTTCCACCAGTTTCTTGAGTCCTTCAAGACTGCTGGCAATTCCACCCACGTGTGTCTCATAAATACACTGATGAGCTTGACTACTCTCGATGAAAACAGACCCCTAATCCTACCTGTTACTCAAAAACAATTGATGTTTCTGTGCATTATCATCTCCCTGTTCCCAATTGCCACTTTAAGTCTGATAACCTTCAGAAACCCACAGTGCTTTCAAAAAGTATTCACATCCCTTGACTTTTTCACATGTTGTTGTGTAACAGCCTGAATTAAAAATAGATTAAATATAATTTTTTCTCACCGATCTTCAGAAAATACCCCACAATGACAAAGTGAAAACATGTTTTTGGAAATTTTTACAAATATATTGAAAATAACAGCTTCAAATCTTCTTGGGTGACTGTAACAGCTTTGCACATCTGGATTTGGGAATTTCTCCCACTCTTCCTTGCAGATTTGCTCAAGCTCTGTCAAGTTGGATGCGGAGAATCTGTGAGCAGCAATATTCAAGTCTTTCCACAGATTTTCAATGGGATTCAAGTCTGACCTTTGCTGGGCCACTCAAGGACGTTCACATTATTGTTCTGAAGCCATTCCAGTGTTGCTTTGGCTGCATGCTTGGGGTCATTGTCCTGTTGGAACATTAATCTTCACCACAGTCCAAGGTCTTTTGCACTTTGAAGCAGGTTCTCCTCAAGGATTTGCCTGTATTTGGTTCCATTTATTATTTCCTCTATCTTTACAAGTTTCCCAGTTCCAACCACTGAAAAGCATCCCCAGTGCATAATGCTGCCACCACCAAGCTTCACGGTCTGTATGGTGTTCCATGGGTGATGAGCTGTGCTCGGTTTCTGACAGACGTAGTGCTTTGCATTCATGCCAAATAGTTCAATTTTTGATTTATGAGACCACAGAATCTTTCTCCTCAAGCTCTCAGACGCTTCCACATGCCTTTCTGCAAACTCCAGGCATGCTGTCTGTCATGTGCCATTTTCTCAGGGATGGCTTCCGTCTGGCCACTCTCCCATAAAGCCTCGATTTGTTAAGTGCTGCAGAGAATGTTCTTCTGTCAGGTTCTCTCATCTCAGCCAAGGAACTCTGTTGTTCTGTCAGAGTGGTCATTCGATTATCGGTCACCTCCATGACCAAGGTCCTTCTGGCCCAGCTGTTCAGTTTTGTTGGATGGTCAGATCTTGGAAGAGTGTGGGGTCATGTTGGAGTGTGGGTTATGTCAGGTCAGGCCAGATCAGATCTGTGACTTGCGACAGGTATCATATAAACCTGTACTAACCTGTTCCATAGTTGGGTTGTAGTCGACGAAACCATCTCCCCCACCAGGTTTTTTTGGTGAGGAGGGTGTTTGGACATGGACACCCAGCAGGATTAAAAACAAAACCTGTCAAAAGGCGGAGGAGCTCCTTGTGAGCGAACGGCCATCCATATGTAATGCCCAACTGTGTCTGAGGACGTCCTCCTGCAGTTGGGTTACTTCATATTAGGAGGTTGTTGGCAGGATTTGCACTCTGGCCACAGTAAAATCCTTCAATCCGCAAAACACAAAATGCAAAGAAATCTGAAAACCCACTCCGTGGGAGTACCTCCTGTGCAGCTTGCCTTCGCAGGGCAGCTCACCGGATGACGGGATTGGGGCAAAGCCTTTGGGACCCCCAATCTTTGATAATAGGAGGGAAACCACGGGGTAACATTCCCGGGTCAGATTGCAGGAATGTCTGTCGGAGTGGTGCTGAGGTGTCGTCCACCAGACAGCAGTCTCCTTGGGTTAACCTGAGGCGGTCGCATCAGGTGGGTGCCTGGAATGTCCTATCCCTAAGAGGGTATGATCACCTGTCTGTTATCTTCTGAGCTCAAGCGTTTGGACATCGGTATTGTAGCAATCTCTGAGGTTAGGAGACCGGATTGTGGCGAGATCATGGAGGTTGGTTACACATACCATTGGTCTGATCACTCTGATGGGAACCATGCCCAAGGAGTAGCTGCAGCTGTGTCCAATAAGCTGATTCCAATGATAATTGGGGGAACACCTTCAACGAGCACATTATGAGACAAGGTATTCGTCACTCATTGGGTTTCATTTCCCTGGTCTCTGTTTATGCTCCGACTGAGGTGAGAGATTGGCATTGAACTTGCTTTCTTAGGGAATGACTGTACCCAAACAATGCCAGGAAGATTTGCCCCTCAACATCACAGAACCACAAGACCCCTTTACTGTTGGAAAAAGCACTCAGGGTTGCAGAGATCTTTCGGTTGGCGCCATACGTGCACTCGTCCATTTGTCGAGAACGGGGAGAAGGACAATTCATCTGACCACCTCACATTTCTCCAATGCTCGGTGGTCCTTTCCTCTGCGTTTTGCACCACTCGACTCAGAGATGTGCATTGCTCGGTATGATGAGTGGTTTGTGCACGACAACCCGACTATGGTATCCCAGTTTGTGGAGTTCTCAACAGATTGTTTTTGATGAAACTGGCTGCTCACTCCCCAGGTTGAAATTTACAGTCAATTGATCTGCAGTTGCTTGCCTGCTTTGCCTTGCACTTCAAATTCATGCATGGACATCACGATCCTGCAATATGTGCTTCCGCACACTGTTGCCCTTTGCTGATGATGTGTTTCCCTCAGAGTACATGGGCCACACCAGTGTTGAAGCAGTTGCTCTTCATATACTTGGTGTCCCTCATTGACACAGGTGTTTCCATTTTTTGTCCACTACCTGTAATTTTAGAAAGAGTCTTCCACGGCACAGGGAATTTGAAATATGCAAAACAAAAGCAGAATTCACTGTGAAACATTTGTTTCATTGAAAAAAAACAAACAAAAAAAAAAAACATGACACTGTGATGATCTTTCCATCCGCCACCGAAGGATTGATTTTAGTGAAGATCCAGATCCATATCCAGATAACAGAATTATTTGTCATTCTTTCCCATTGAGAGATAGGGCCAAAACTATGTATAGCACAATATCTCAAAAGGTTACAGACGGATTACGACAAAACTTGGTGGGCAGGTTGAATGTGTGATGAGAAGGAATCGATTCGATTTTGATGAACATTCAGATCTGGATCCAAATACCAATTTTTTTTTTTAATTCTTCCACATTGATGGGGTTGTCAAAACAATACACAATAACACTGCACAGTTTTAGACAATATCTCAAACAGTCATGAACGGATCATGACAAAACTTGATTGATAAGTTGGGTCGGTAAAAAGAACAAGTAAATTCGATTTTGGTTAAAGGTCCCCTGACACGCAAAAGTATTGAAAATTCATTACCTTCGCAAACTTTGTTGCGGAGGTTTTGTTTTGATCGCTGTGTATTTATTTATTTATTTGTGAATATGTGTGTTTGTTTGTTATTCGCATAACTCCAAAAGTATTGAACTGAATCGCAGAAAATTTGGTGGGATGATTGGTTATTATCCGAGGACCATTTGATTCGACTTTGGGAGCGATCGGGTCAAAGGTCAAGGTCATTCAAAGGTCAAAATCGTCTTTTTACAACAGCGGTCAATTTGTATCCAATTTGCATGCAACTAATGCCAAAATGTTCAGAATTCAATGCGCCATCTTGTGATATGTGACATGACACAATGACGTAATAATCCTGATTCGTGGTTGGAAGTCAAAGGTCAGGGGGGGGGGGGTCACAACAATGCAAAATGTGCGGTATTAGTCATAACACGGTCAATTCTTATCCGATTTGCATGAAACCAACACCAACATGTTGACTGTTCTGTTCCCCACACTCTAATACCAATTACAAAATTAAGAGTACAAAGGTCAAGGTCGAGGTCATGAAAAGGTCAAAATCGTCATTTTGCCATAGTGTGGTCGATTTTTATCCAATTTGCATACAAACAATGCCAAAATGTTGTGAATTCAATGCCCAAGCTTGTGATATACGATATGACTCAGGAAATTTAATGTTTTTAAGCCATCATAACACATATGAGATGGCAGATGTGGTATGGGATTAAATACCCTCACAATCAACGGTTTCTGGGGGGAATGTCGCGTTGGCGAAGGTATGCCGAGAGAAGTTTATATATGTCCGAGAGGAGTTTTTCGTCGTGATTTCAGATCTGACAATGTTTTTTCACAATACTCATTCTGTAAAATGTAAAATTAAAAAAACAAACCTCTTCGGGAACGCTCCTAAAAATTCTCCTGAAAGGGGTGTAACCCACATGACGTCAACTACAGGATTACAAAGGCTGCGCATAAATTACTCGGGTTGGTGGTCTACGTGATTCTATTGGCCTTCTGTGTGTTTCCACATTTGATTGATC
Organism: Eptatretus burgeri; assembly: GCF_056783735.1. NCBI lineage: Eukaryota > Metazoa > Chordata > Myxini > Myxiniformes > Myxinidae > Eptatretus > Eptatretus burgeri. The sequence goes on along the minus strand of NC_140965.1, from coordinate 124,510,867 downwards.
GACTCAATCGCTTCGTTCATTTCTGCTTTAAAAAAAAAAAAATCGAACATTTGGTTTTGAATAATGGATGGCATGGACTTTCATTTGTCTGGTAATGACAGTGAGTGTGAGAGAAATGAAGGATTTTGGTCTGAATCACATGGAGAATTGTTGGATAACGTAGTCGCGGGAGGTGAAGTTCAGGCAGCTGGAAATGAAATACGGCCTTCGCAGTTCGAGCCAGAAGCAGGACAAGCAGAGGAAAATGCGATGAAATTCCCCGCGTTCATTATAATCGGGAGGACATCGAAGGAAGACTTGGCAATAACAAGTAGTTAGACAATCTATTCGTAATTCAACAATGTAAATTCGACTTGCACACTGCTCAATATCAGAAATATTTTAGTGAGGTGACGTGACCAGCGCAGCGCCGCGGAGAAACAAATCGCAAGTAAGGCCGGCGCAAGTCATCGGCCGTATCTCTCCACGCATAAAACAAAGCAATCTCGCTGTCCGGATACGATGAAAACTTGTGTGCAGAACACACATTGAGACACAATTGTCTCGAGTTGTCTGATAAATCTGACGTTCTGTTGCATTTTTATTTATTTTATTCCTACTGTTGTCATGTAGCACCAGTAGAAATCTATAAGTCTGGTGTTGGCTTCATGGTGAGGGTGGCGGCTTGGGATCCGAGGTCCTGAGTTAAAGCCTCGTTGGCCGCTGAATTAAAATGAACCAAGAGGTTGACTCAGCCTGTCATCCTTCCGAGGTCGGCAAAATGAGCACCAGTGTACTGGTAAGGGGGACACTGCATCAGCGGCATAGCCGCGTCCCAACTAATGATGCAACCAGCAGCCACAGGCTGCACTCAACACAGAGAGAGAGAAAAAGAGAGAGAGAAAGAGAGAAAGAGAGAAAAAGAGAGAGAGAAAGAGAGAAAGAGAGAAAAAGAGAGAGAGAAAGAGAGAAAGAGAGAAAAAGAGAGAGAGAAAGAGAGAAAGAGAGAAAAAGAGAGAGAGAAAGAGAGAAAGAGAGAAAAAGAGAGAGAGAAAGAGAGAAAGAGAGAAAAAGAGAGAGAGAAAGAGAGAAAGAGAGAAAAAGAGAGAGAGAAAGAGAGAAAGAGAGAAAAGAGAGAGAGAAAGAGAGAAAGAGAGAAAAAGAGAGAGAGAAAGAGAGAAAGAGAGAAAAAGAGAGAGAGAAAAGAGAAAAGAGAGAAAAAAGAGAGAGAGAAAAGAGAGAAAAGAAAAGAGAAAGAGAGAAAAAGAGAGAAAAAGAGAGAAAAAAGAAGAAAAGAGAAAAGAGAGAAAAAGAGAAAAGAGAAAAAGAGAGAGAAAAGAAGAGAAAAAGAGAGAAAAGAAGAGAGAAAAAGAGAGAGAAAAAGAGAGAGAAAAGGAAAAAAGAGAAAGAGAGAAAAAGAGAGAAAAAAAGAGAGAGAAAAAGAGAGAAAAAGAGAAAAAAGAGAAAAAGAAAGAAAGAGAAAAGAGAAAAAGAGAAAAGAGAAGAGAGAAAAAGAAAGAGAGAAAAAGAGAAAAAGAAGAGAAAAGAGAAAGAGAAAAAAGAAAAGAGAGAAAAAAGAAAGAGAAAAGAAAGAGAAAAAGAGAGAGAAAAAGAAGAGAGAAAAGAGAAAGAGAGAGAAAGAGAGAAAGAGAAAAAGAGAGAAAGAGAGAAAAGAAAGAGAGAAAAAGAGAAGAAGAAAAAGAAAGAGAAAGAAGAGAGAAAAGAGAAAAAGAGAAAGAGAGAAAAAGAAAGAGAGAAAAAGAGAGAGAAAAGAAAGAGAGAGAAAAAGAAAGAGAGAAAGAGAGAAAAGAGAAAGAGAAAAAGAGAGAAAAAGAAAGAGAGAAAAAAGAAAGAGAGAAAAAGAGAGAGAGAAAAAGAAAGAGAGAAAAGAGAGAAAAGAGAAAGAGAGAAAAGAGAGAAAAGAGAGAAAAGAAGAGAGAAAAAGAGAGAAAGAGAGAAAAAGAAAGAGAGAAGAGAAGAGAGAAAGAGAGAAAGAGAGAAAAAGAAAGAGAGAAAAAGAAAGAGAGAGAAGAGAGAAAGAGAAAGAGAGAAAAAGAAAGAGAGAGAAAAGAAAGAGAGAAAGAGAAAGAGAAGAGAAGAGAAAGAGAGAAAGAGAGAAAGAGAGAGAAAGAGAGAAGAAAGAGAGAAAAAGAAAGAGAGAAAAAGAGAAAGAGAAAAGAGAAAGAGAGAGAAAAAGAAAGAGAGAAAGAGAGAAAGAGAGAAAGAGAGAGAAAGAGAAAGAGAGAAAAAGAAAGAGAGAAGAGAGAAGAGAGGAAAGAGAGAGAGAAATAGAGAGAGAAAGAGAAAAAGAGAGAAAAGAAAAAGAGAGAAAAAGAAAGAGAAAGAGAGAAAGAGAGAAAAGAGAGAAAGAGAGAAAGAGAGAAAAGAGAGAAAGAGAAAGAGAAGAGAGAAAGAGAGAAGAGAGAAAGAGAAAGAGAGAAAAGAAGAGAAAGAAAGAGAGAAAGAGAAAGAGAGAGAAAGAGAAGAGAGAGAAGAGAGAGAAAGAGAGAGAGAGAGAGAGAAAAGAGAGAAGAGAGAAAGAGAAAGAGAAAGAGAGAAAGAGAAAGAAAGAGAGAAAGAGAAAGAAAGAGAGAAAGAGAGAGAGAGAGAGAAAGAGAAAGAGAAAGAGAGAGAGAGAGAGAGAGAGAGAGAGAGAGAGAGAGAGAGAGAGAGAGAGAGAGAGAGAGAGAGAGAGAGAGAGAGAGAGAGAGAGAGAGAGAGAGAGAGAGAGAGAGTGAGTCGAAAACAATGAAGAAAAGAGAATAATAAAAGAAAGCTTCAGCACATCAGATTTATCGGCCAAGTGGGATGGACGACGGATTTATCAGACGAGTCGGACAGACGGCGGATTTATCGGACTCGTCGAGAACAGTGTTTCTCAACCGGGGTTCCCCGGAACCCGAGGGTTCTGCAAGAGGTCGCTCGGGGTTCCGCAAGAAACAGTAATAAATAGGCTAATGTATTTTTCAGTCGTTTTTGTTTGATTTCATATTCGTAATTTTACTATACACAAACGGCATATTGTTGGAAACTCCTTGGTTATTATAAGAGAAGCTTCAACCTCTTATATTATTGACAATTATAACAACCATAGGGAATGTATTTAACGATGTATATATGGCGCCAGTGTGAAACCGCCCTCACTGGTTAGTGGACGTCCTGTAAGTGGCGGATTCGTGTATCATTGAGTGACTGACTCAAGTACGGGACGCATGCACGAATGGTGTCCATCTATCTTCTCTGTGCTTCCGAGCACGAAGTCAGTCTGTCTGTCTGTCTCTCTCTCTCTGTTAGTTCTTCTGTTTACCTTTATTGCTTCAGCTTTATTTGTTTAAGTTTTGTTGATCAAGCAACATGAGGTGTGTTTTTTAATTGTCAAACAGACTCGGGGTTGAAAAACGCTTTCAAAAATGACGTTTTCAAACAAAAAATTAAAAATAATAATTTTTGTGAATTAAAACCTCGGTGTGAGGTCTCACAAAAACGAGCAGTATGTTTTTTTTTCATTGCCAATAAATTTGACTAAAAGGGGGTCATTTTTTCCTGAAACTAGGTATCTATATAACTAAAAATATAAGAGCTCGATATAAATAATGGCATAAAATAATTTTTATGCAGGGGTTCCCAAGACATGAAAACTATTTCAAGGGTTCCACAAGGGGAAGAATGTTGAGAAACGCTGCTCTGGACTCGAGAGATCTTGAGTCAATCCACTCTGTGCGAGTTTCTCTATGTGACGTCAACGCTGCGATTCGCTGAAGTCAACGTTTTTTAGGGGCGGGGCATAGCAAGTTGTGAAAAGCACCAGAAATGATCGAAATATTGCTGTAATAATCCCATATTTGATAAAAAAAAAAAACATGGGTGATTTCTTCACAAGGAAGGTCAAGTTAATATATAAATAACCAGAAAGTTTTGCATGTCAGGGGACCTTTAAGGTCCTGATTCAGATTCGGCCAATCATTGGGATACAAAACGTAAACTGTTCAGCCTGGTGGAGGTATGCGCCCTCCCGAGTGCCATTCCAGTTTACACGATTCTTCACCATCGACAGATGGGACTAAAAACTAAATAACATCGTATAGCACGATATGACGAAAAGTTATGAACGGATTCAGATGAAACTTGACGGGCAGGTTTGGGTGTGTGCCAAGGACAACTTGATTCGGGTTTCAGTGAAGGTCCGGATCTGGATACAAGAATTTTTTCAGTGATTCTTCACAATTAAGAGATGGGACCAAAAACGATATAACGCATAATGTCTCAAAACGTTGTGGACAGTTTGGACGAAACGTGGGAGACAAGGTGGGTGTGTGAGAAGGTAAAACCGATTCAATTTTGGTGAAGATCTGGATCTGGACAGTGGAATTTAAAAGTGATTCTTCACAATTGAGAGATGGGGTTAAAACGATTTATGGCATGATATTTCAAAAAGTTGGACTGATTATGGCAAAACTTGGTGGATGAGTGTGTGGGTGACCAGAACAAGCTGATCAGATTTTGTTTAAGGTCTGAATGCAGATCCGGCCTATCAGTGCGCTACAAAACGTAAAATGTTCTGCTTGGCTCAGGTATGTGTCCCACCAAGTGCCTTTCGAGTCTCCTATTTGTTTCTCGAGTCCGAGACTACTTCCAATCCTGTCATGGAGGCTCCCCTACCCATTGATGAGTTTTACTACTTTAAATAAACACCGACCCCTTATCCTGTCACTCTGAAAAAAATTTGATGCTTCTGTGAGTTTTCATCTGCTCACTCACAGTTACCAATTTCATTCTGATAACCTCTGTATTTTCACTCTTGCATGCGCCTCGACGTATTTGGAGGGGAAAATCAAAAGTATAACTCGAGAGTTCAAAGAAAACGAAACGCCACACTGTTCAAGTATATACTGTACATAATTTTGATAACATAATGATTTTGAAGATAATTGAAAAAAATCCGAAAATTTAGTGCCACCAAAGCAGTCTCATACAAAACCTTGATATAATGCAATAAGACGATGTTAAGCAGCAGTTTAGGAGATGGAGAATTTATTCATCACCATAGAATGCAGCGTCAATCAGCATGGAACATCGCAATATCGGCAGCCTCTTCTTCATCCCGATACTGCACCCATTCACATGCCACGCTCTCTCTTGCTATATGTCGATATATAGCATGGTTCTTGGAAGCATTATGAAGGCGAATTTTGTTCTTCAGTGTTCATGTCGATAATTCAATTCAAATAAATGGCTTAAAGAGGTTTAATGGCATATAAATAAATTGATTCTGAGTTTTACCGCCGTTTTGCTCAAGTCTATTACATCACTCGATCTAACATGTTACCTTCGATCTTGAGGCCTGTTGTTTCTGTCCTTTATAACATCCTTAAAAACAGTATACTTCTTGTTTGGAATGAATTTCATTTTTCCTTGACTGCCAGGCAGGCAAAATGAGTAAAAATATTGTCTCACACTCTGTGAATACGCAGTCGGGACAAGTTCAGAGCGAAAGTACAGTCATGACAAAGTTAAGATTTGTTTTCCGATTCATGTTCAAAATATAACATCAGATTTATACAAGTTGTTCCTGATCATCAACTGGTAAGACAGAAAGAGGGATGGATGATGGACATGAAGCAATTTCTTCACAACGATGGTCACTTTGCATGCGTGGGGTAATTACCTTTTCACGAAGAGCATTCACGTGTGTGGACCTATTCTCCCCACACGATTTCAGGACCACTGGCTGAATGGCCAGAGGAGGAAGAGTCCGATTTGTGTGTTTCTGCAGAAGAACAGCATGAAAACAAAAGATGTTTCAATATTGGAATAATGACAAGACTGGACAACTGATAAACTTTCACTGACAAACTGGTTACCATATTAACTTGTTTCACAACTCGCCATTTATAATCATATTATCAGCCAACCCAGCTGAAGACAGAATGTAATGGGGAAAAAATATATCAAAAAAGAATGGGTTTTAACACGCATTTGCAAGCTCTTCCAAAAATCTCCAAGGATAAGCAAGTGAACACCATTCATTTTCAATCGACATATCAGGCCTGAATGTCTGTCTTTGTGACATCAGTTTCATGAGCAGTTATTTGCATTATTATATTTGGAAGAACATGTTCCATGGCACAGGGAAGTTGAAATTGGCAAAACAAAAAGAATAACCAACTGTGAAAGGTTTGTATTCATAAAAAAAAAACCATGAACCTGCAATTATCTTTCTTTCTCTGTTGTTTTCCACCAGTTTCTTGAGTCCTTCAAGACTGTAGGCAATCCCCACCCACGTGTGTCTCATAAATCCACTGATGAGCTTGACTACTCTCGATGAAAACAGACCCCTAATCCTACCTGTTACTCAAAAACAATTGATGTTTCTGTGCATTATCATCTCCCTGTTCCCAATTGCCACTTGAAGTCTGATAACCTTCAGAAACTCACAGTGCTTTCAAAAAGTATTCACACATGTTGATTTTTTCACATGTTGTGTAACAGCCTGAATTTAAAATGGATTAAAAATAATTTTTTCTCACCGATCTTCAGAAAATACTCCACAATGACAAAGTGAAAACATGTTTTTGGAAATTTTTACAAATATATCGAAAATTACAGCTTCAAGTCTTCTTGGGTGTCTCCATCAGCTTTGCACATCTGGATTTGGGAATTTCTCCCACTCTTCCTTGCAGATTTGCTCAAGCTCTGTCAAGTTGGATGCGGAGAATCTGTGAGCAGCAATATTCAAGTCTTTCCACACATTTTCAATGGGATTCAAGTCTGACCTTTGCTGGGCCACTCAAGGACATTCACATTTTTGTTCTGAAGCCATTTCCGTGTTGCTTTGGCTGCATGCTTGGGGTCATTGTCCTGTTGGAACATTAATCTTCACCACAGTCCAAGGTCTTTTGCACTCTGAAGCAGGTTCTCCTCAAGGATTTGCCAGTATTTGGTTCCATTCATTATTTCCTCTATCCTTACAAGTTTCCCAGTTCCAACCACTGAAAAGCATCCCCAGTGCATAATGCTGCCACCACCATGCTTCATGGTCGGGATGGTGTTAAATGGGTGATGAGCTGTGCTCGGTTTCTGACAGACGTAGTGCTTTGCATTCATGCCAAATAGTTCAATTTTTGATTTATGAGACCACAGAATCTTTCTCCTCAAGCTCTCAGACGCTTCCACATGCCTTTCTGCAAACTCCAGGCATGCTGTCTGTCATGTGCCATTTTCTCAGGGATGGCTTCCGTCTGGCCACTCTCCCAGAAAGCTTCGATTTGTGAAGTGCTGCAGAGATTGTTGTCCTTCTGTCAGGTTCTGTCATTTCAGCCAAGGAACTCTGTTGTTCTATCAGAGTGGTCATTCGATTATCGGTCACCTCCCTGACCAAGGTCCTTCTCTCCCAGTTGTTCAGTTTTCTTGGATGGTCAGATCTTGGAAGAGTGTGGGGTCATGTTGGTCAGGTCAGGTATGGGAGCATGTGCCAGAACAGCGCGTCGCTGCGTCCACTTTCCGCCGGTACTCCAGGGGCCTCCGTCTGGCCTTCCCCCATGCAGATGCCAGGCCCATCCCCATCTCCTTGAGATGCTGGTCAACCTGCTGCAACCACGAGGCACGTGGTCGGCCCATTGTCCTCCTCCACTCACGAGACTCCATCGCCGAGAGAATCTGGTGAGCAGGATCAGCGTCAGCAAAACGAGCCACCTGTCCATACAGCCGCAACTGACGCTCACGGACCATGCAGGTAACAAATCTCATCCGAGTCTCTCTGAGCAACCGCTCGTTGGACACAAAATCTGACCAGCGATAGCCAAGTATTCTCTGAAGAGACCAGGTACCAAAGGAATTAAGTCTCCATCTCAGATTCTTGGTCAGAGTCCAAGTCTCGCATCCATCGAGCAAATCTGGAAGCACCAAGGACCTAAAGACTCGGACTTTCGTCCTCCCGCACAGGTACCGGCAGCGCCACACCCCATGATCCAGTGAACCCATGACTCCCCAGGCCCGACCCAGACGTCTCTTGACCTCTGACTCACAGCCAGCAGAGACATGAATATCACTGCCAAGGTAAGTGAATCTCTCCATGACCTCAACATCCTCACCACAAACAGACACAGACAGGAAAGCAGCATCCAAGATGTCATTGAAAGACTGGATCTTAGTTTTGACCCAATAAACCCATAATCCCAGCGGCTCAGACTCCTCATTCAGCACCTCAAGGGCCCCCAAAAGGATATCTAAAGTCTCCGCAAAGATGACTGCATCATCTGCGAAATCAAGGTCCGAGATCTTGACATTCCCAAACGATGCACGGCAGCTTGATCTTTCCGACATCCTCCATAAAATCCAGTCCATGCAAGTGCTGAAAAGTGTGGGGGCCAGTAAACACCCCTGACAAACTCCAGTAACAACTGGAAATAAGTCAGAGATGGTACCACCACACTTCACAGCACTCTCAGTTCCAGAGTAGAGTTCAGAAATCAGATTGATCAGTTTTGGTGGCACCCCACAAAGACCAAGAATCCTCCAGAGGGCATCCCGATTCACTGAATCAAACGCTTTACAGAGATCAACATCGGCTGCAAGCAGCGCCTGCCGAAACTCTCGTCTGTGTTCAGTGAGGACACGAAGAGCAAGGATACGGTCAATCATTGACTTCTTTGGTGTAAAGCCTGACTGCTCTGGACGCTGGTGCTCAAGCAGATGGTGGCGAACCCTATCAAGAATTATCCGAGCAAAATCCTTGCCCGGCACTGAGAGCAGCGTCACCCCTCGGTGGTTGTTGCAGTCTTGCGATCACCCTTCCCTTTCCAGAGAGGGACAACAAGGCCCCTCTTCCAATCAGTTGGGATGATGCCCGTGTTCCAGGCAGAGCACAAAACTGCATGCAACAACACCAGTGCAGCATTTCCACCAGCCTTGAGAAGATCAGCATGGATGCCACAGATCCCTGGAGCTTTACCCCGTTTCAACCGGTTCACCGCAGCCCGTGTTTCCACAAGCGAAGGTGGACCACAGTTGACTGGAGGGTCAGCAACAGGGATTGTAACACCCTTGATGTCCAACTCTACAGCTGGTGGATCAGCCTGGTACAACCGCTCAAAGAAACCAGCCCAGCGGGCCTTCACTTCAGACTCCTCCGTCAAGAGCCTAACACTCTCTGCTCTAACTGCAGTGCTCCGAGGGATGGGCTTGGATGAACGCGATGCGCGAATTCCCCTGTGAGCGGGATGAGAATCACCTGCCACAGGTGATGCTCTCCCACCTCACAGATTCCTCGTACATAGACCTCCGTGTCCACCCTTAGTGCACATGCAGTTTTACGCCTCAGCTCCCTGAACAGTTCAGCTCTGCCATTCAGCCTGGCCCTGCGACTCTGGTCAATGGTATCCAGTGTCCGTAGAGACAAAATTATTCTTTGCCCTGTGGTGAGTTCCAAGACATCCACCGGCAACATCAAGGACGGTGGTCTTGAAGGCACTCCACAACTCTTCAGGACCCCCCAAAGCACCCAGACACCCCAAATGTCCACTCAGCCTGTTTGCAAACTCCTCAGCTACTCTCTCATCCTTGAGCTTGCCAACATCCAGCCTAGGCTGGGATGGTACCATTCTCCAGGATTTAAGGTGCAGCTTTCGAGTTGCTACAACAAGCCGGTGGTCAGTATTGAGGAACTGAGCACTCCGGTAGACCTTGCAGTTCTGGATCATCCTCCAGCGATCGTCAACGAGGACATGGTCAATCTCCTTTTCCACACCGCCAGCATTGGAATACCAAGCCCAGCGATGAGCTTGTGGGCGCTGAAACCATGAACCAGCCACCCTGAGTCCATGACTTCTTGCAAAGTCAAGGAACTTCGTGCTATTCTGGTTCAGAGTTCCTGACCCATGGGGACCAACACATATCTGATAACCATTCCTATCATTTCCAGTCGAAGCATTGAAATCCCCCAAGACCAGAAGTGTATCTCGTCTGGGGCACTGATCAACCACAGACTCGAGCGTGGCGTAGAATGTGTCCTTCACGGTGAGGTTACTCGCCTCAGTCGGAGCATAGACAGAGACCAGGGAAATGACACCGAAAGAGTGACGAACCCTGAGTCTCATAATACGCTCGTTGATCGGTGTTACCTCAATTATCATTGGGGTCAGCTTAGTGGACACAGCGACAACTCCTTGACGATGGTAACCATCAGGGCGACCAGACCATAGAAGGTGGAACCACCCACCATTATCTCGCCGCAATCCGGTCTCCGAACCTCAGAGAGTACTGCAATAACGATGTCCAAACGCTTGAGCTGAGATGATAACAGAGACAGGTGATCATCCTCCCTTCGGGATAGGACATTCCAGGCACCCACCCGAAGGGACCACCTCAGGCTAACCCAAGGAGACCGCCGTCTGGTGGACGACACCTCAGCACCACTCTGACACACTCTCCCGCAATCTGACCCAGGGATGTTACGCCGTGGTTTCCCTCCTTTCATCAAAGATTGGGGGTCCCGAAGTCTTTGCCCCAATCCCGTAATCCGGTGAGCTGCCATGCGAAGGGAAGCTGCGGAGGAGGTACTCTTACGGAGTGGGTTTTCAGATGTTTTTGCGTTTTGCGGAATGAAGAGTTTTACGGAGGCTGGAGTGCAAATCCTGCCACCAACCTCCGAATAAAAAGTAACCCAACTGCAGGAGGATGTCCGCAGACACAGTTGGGCACTAGATATGGATGGCCGATGGCTCACAAGGAGCTCCTCCGCCCTTTGACAGGTTTTTTTTTAATCCTGCTGGGTGTCCATATCCAAACACCCAGTCCAACAGTCATATTGGAGTGTGGGTTATGTCAGGTCAGGCCAGATAAGATCTGCGACTTGCTGCAGGTATCATATAAAGCTGTACTAACCTGTTCTATGGTTGGGTTGTCGGCGACTAAAGCATCTCCGCCACCAGATTTCTTGGTGAGGAGGGTGTTTGGATATGGACACCAAGCAGGATCAAAAACAAAACCTGTTAAAGGGCGGAAAAGCTCCTTGTGAGCGAACGGCCATCCATATCTCGTGCCCAACTGTGTCTGCGGACGTCCTCCTGCAGTTGGGTCACTTCATATTAGGAGGTTGGTGGCAGGATTTGTACTCCGGCCACTGTAAAACCCTTCAATGCGCAAAACACCAAAACGCAAATAAATCTGAAAACCCACTCCGTGGGAGTACCTCCTGTGCAGCTTCCATTCGCAGGACAGCTCACCGGATGACGGGATTGGGGCAAAGCCTTGGGGACCCCCAATCTTTGATAATAGGAGGGAAACCACGGAGTAACATTCCCGGGTCAGATTGCAGGAATGTGCGTCGGAGTGGTGCTGAGGTGTCGTCCACCAGACGGCAGTCTCCTTGGGTTTACGTGAGGCGATCCCATCGGGTGGGTGCCTGGAATGTCCTATCCCGAAGAGAGGATGATCACCTGTCTCTGTTATCATCTGAGCTCAAGCGTTTGGACATCGGTATTGCAGCACTCTCTGAGGTTCGGAGACCGGATTGCTGCGAGATCAAGGTGGGTGGTTAAACATGCCATTGGTCTAATCACTCTGATGGTTACCATGCCCAAGGAGTTGCTGTCGCTTTCTCCAATAAGCTGACTCCAATTATAATTGAGGTAACACCGGTCAACGAGCACATTATGAGACAATGTATTAGTCACTCATTGGGTATCATTTCCCTGGTCTCTGTTTATGCTCCGACTGAGGTGATAGATTGGCATTGAACTTGCTTTCTTAGGGAATGACTGTACCCAAACAATGCCAGGAAGATTCGCCCCTCAACATTACAGAACCACAAGACCCCTTTACTGTTGGAAAAAGCACTCTGGGTTGCAGAGATCTTTTGGTTGGTGCCATACTTGCACTCGTCCATTTGTCGAGAACGTGGAGAAGGACGATTCATCTGACCACCTCACATTTCTCCAATGCTCGGTGGTCCTTTCCTCCGCTTTTTGCACCACTCGACTCACAGATGTGCATTGCCAGGTAGGATGAATGGTTTGTGCATGGCAACCCGACTATGGTATCCTGGTCTGTGTAGTTCTCAACAGATTGTTTTTGATGAAACTGGCTGCTCACTCCCCAGGTTGAAATTTACAGTCAATTGATCTGCAGTTGATCGCCTGCTTTGCCTTGCACTTCAAATTCATGCATGGACATCACAATCCTGCAGTATTTGCTTCCGCACACTGTTGCCCTTTGCTGATGATATGTTTCCATCATAGTACATGGGCCACACCTGTGTTTAAGCAGTTGCTCTTCATATACCTGTCGTCCCTTATTTACACAGGTGTTTCCATTTTTTGTCCACTACCTGTAATTTTAGAAAGAGTTTTCCATGGCACAGGGAAGTTGAAATACGCAAAACAAAAGCATAATTCACTGTGAAAGATTTGTTTCATTGAAATTAAAAAAAAAAAAAAAAAAAAAACATGACACTGTGATGATCTTTCCCTTCGCCACCGAAGGATTGATTTTAGTAAACATCCAGATCCATATCCAGATACCAGAATTATTTGTCATTCTTTCCCATTGAGAGAGAGGGACAAAACTATATCTAGCACAATATCTCAAAAGGTTAGACGGATTATGACAAAACTTAGTGGGCAGGTTGAATGTGTGATGAGAACGAATCGATTAGATTTTGATGAAGATCTGGATCCAAATTCCAAAATTTTTTAATTCTTCCACATTGATAGAGAAGTCAAAACAATACACAAGTACAATTCACAGTGTAACACGATATCTCCAAAAGTAATGAACGGATGACAAAACTTGATTGATAAGTTGGGAAGGCAAAAAGAACAAGTAAATTAGATTTTGGTGAAGGGCCTGATTCAGATTCAGCCTATCATTGGGATACAAAAGGTAAACTGTTCAGCCTGGTTGAGGTATGCGCCCTCCCGAGTGCCATTGTCGTTTAAATGATTCTTCACCATCGAGAGATGGGACCAAAAACTAAATACAGCAACATATCGTACAGCACGATATTACGGAAAGTTATGAACGGATTCGGATGAAACTTGGCAGGCAGGTGGGGTGTTTGCCAAGGACGACTTTATTGGGGTTTCAGTGAAGGTCCGCATCTGGATACAAGAATTTTTTAAAGTGATTCTTCACCATTAAGAGATGGGACCAAAACACGCTATAAAGCATGATGTCTCAAAACGTTGTGGACGGATTTGGACGAAACTTGGGAGACAAGTTGGGTGTGTGACAAGGTGATGCCGATTCAATTTTGGTGAAGATCTGGATCTGGATGCTGGAATTTAAAAGTGAGTCTTCACAATTGAGAGATGGGGTGAAAACGAATTATGGCATGATATTTCAAAAGGTTTGACCAATTATGGCAAAACTTGCTGGATGAGTGTATAGGTGACCAGAACAAGCTGATCAGATTTTGTTTAAGGTCTGAATGCAGATCCGGCCGATCATTGGGCTACAAAACGTAAAATGTTCTGCTTGGCTCAGGTATGTGTCCCACCAAATGCCTTTCTGGTCTCCTATTTTTTTCTCGAGTCCGAGACTACTCCCAATCCTGTTATGGTGGCTCCCCTACCCACTGATGAGTTTTACTACTCTCAATAAACACTGACCCCTTATCCTGTCACTCTGAAAAAAAATTTGATGCTTCTCTGAGTTATCATCTGCTCACTCCCAGTTACCATTTTCATTCTGTATTTTCACTCTTGCATGCGCCTCGACGTATTTGGAGGGGAAAAACATCAGTACAACTCGAGAGTTCAAAGAAAACGAAACCCACACAGTGTTCAAGTATATACTTCACTTAAATTTTGATAACATAATGATTTTGATGATAATTGAAAAAAAATCCGGAAATTTAGTGCCACCAAAGCAGTCTCATATAAAACCTTGATATAATGCAATAAGACGATGTTATGCAGCAGTTTAGGAGATGGAGAATTTATTCATCACCATGGAATGCAGCGTCAATTGGCATGGTACATCGCAATATCGGCGGCCTCTTCTTCACCCCGATACTGCACCCATTCACATGCCACGCCCTCTCTTGCTATATGTCGATAAAAAAGCATGGTTCTTGGAAGCATTATGAAGGCGATTTGTGTTCTACAGTGCTCATGTCGATAATTATATTCCAATAAATGGCTTTAAGAAGTTTAATGGCATATACGAAAATCGATTCCGGGTTTTGAGGCCCAGTCACACCTTGATGATTTAGCAAGCAATGGCAACGTATCAAAATGTATGTAAAACGCTGGCTTACGTTGAACTTTTGATGTTTTTTTTTAAAGATGCGGACGTATTCATAGCGAGTTGGTCGTATGCATAACATATTAGTAACGGACACAGAACGTTTCGTTGTCTTATCGATAACTTGTACCAACGAATGCTGAGCCTGTTGTCGGCGTTCACAACCTATGCCCAACGATAGTCTAACTTATGCATAGCGCTGCACGTATCACCGATGATCACGTGGCGTAGCCTATTAAAAGGCTGCCGCACAACGATTCAAATCATCACGGCCAGAAAAATTTTACGACGTCCTTGCCGTATGCCTCACACGTTCCGCATGCGATGGGAATAAGTCGTACGCACGATATGCGAACGTTGGCACACGTCGACAAAAGTTACTTGAAAGCTACTCATAAGTCAAAACACGTCGAGCTAATGTCTTGCGTACCCGAAAGTTATTTCTAACTTATGAGTAACGTGGTTTAAACCAATTCCTAACATATTTCCAATGCACATTGACGTATGTAGACGTATTTGATTGACGTCTTCTGGACGACCAAAGAACTAAATGAACGTGTTTCTAACTTACAACTCCCATATAATGGCGTACTGGCAGCGTTTAGGGGAATTGCTATATAAAAATGGGCTTCACACAAGGAGGAACCCGTCAGTGTTCCAGACTCCATGGTGTTTTTTTTTTTTCTTCTTCATAACGGTGATATTGACACTTCGATTTCTAGTGAAGTTATTATTTAAATCATTGAGCGGCAGCCTATTAATTATATTATATTATAACCGCACTAGAAATTGAGGCGTCAACATCAATGTCATGCCAAAGAAAAAAAAAAAAACCATGGAGTCTGGAACACTGACGCGAAACATTACCTCGACGTGTTTCGACTTTTGAGTAACTTTCAAGCAAGGAGTGTCGACGTGTCTCAACGATCGCGTAGCGTGTTAACAACATGTCACTCATAGGTTATAAATAAGTTTCAGGTTCGCTAAACATTACCCTGACGTCTTTCAGCCTATGAGTAACTTAAAAGTAACGTGTGTTGACGTGTGTCAATGATCGCGCAAAGTGCCTACAACACGTTACTCATAGGTTATAAATAAGTTTCGGGTACGCGAAACATGACCTCGACGTGTTTCGACTTTTGAGTAACTTACAAGGAACGTGTGTCAACGATTGCATAACGTACCTAAAACTTATGGCCAGCGTAGCGGAACTTCTGAGTCATACGCTGGCATAAGTCGTAAAATTTCAAGCATGCTAAAATTTGAGGACAACTGCAAAGTACAACGATGAAAGCCAGCGTACTACGACGTCTGGCAGTGTTTTTCAGCGTGCTCTCAATGTTTCCAAAACTTACCCATAACGTATTGGACGTGCGCCAGCGTTTTAGACAAATTTTTCAAAAATCGGCATTAGCTGACTGAAACGTCAAGGTGTGACTGGGCGTTAACCAGCGTTTTGCCTCAAGTCTATTACATCACTCAATCTAACATGTTACCTTCGATCTTCAGGCTGTTGTTTCTGTCCTTTTTACATCCTTAAAAACAGTACACGTCTTGTTTGGAAAGAATTTCATTTTTCCTTGACTGCTAGGCAGGCAAAAGGAGTAAAAATATTGTCTCACACTCTCTGTGAATACCCAGTGGGGACAAGTACAGAGCTGAAGTACAGTCATGATAAACTTCAGATTCGTTTTCCGATTCATGATCAAAATATAACAAAATATAAGACAGAAAGAGGGATGGATGATGGACATGAACCAATTTCTTCACAACGATGTTCACTTTGCATGCGCGGGGTAATTACCTTTTCACGAAAAGCATTCAAATATGGGGAACTTTTCTCTCCACACGGCTTAAGAACCACCGGCTGAATGGCCAGAGGAGGAAGAGTCCAATTTGTGTGTTTCTGCAGAAGAACAGCATGAAAACAAAAGATGTTTCAATATTGGAATAATGACAAGACTGGACACTTCAACTGATAAACTTTCACTGACAAACTAGTTACCATATTAACTTGTGAAGCAACTCACCATTTATAATCATATTATCAGCCAACCCAGCTAAAGACCGAATGTAATGGGGAAAAATATATCAAAAAAGAATGTTGTTTCACACGCATTGGCAAGCTCTTCCAACAATATCCAAGGATAAGCAAGTGAACAACATTCATTTTCCATCGACATATCAGGCCTGAATGTCTGTCTTTGTGACATCAGTTTAATGAGCAGTTATTTGCATTATTGTATTTGGAAGAACATGTTTCATGGCACAGGGAGGTTGAAATTGGCAAAACAAAAAGAATAACCAACTGTGAAAGGTTTGTATTCATAAAAAAAAAAACCATGAACCTGCAATTATCTTTCTTTCTCTGTTGTTTTCCACCAGTTTATTGAGTCCTTCAAGACTGTAGGCAATCCCCACCCACGTGTGTCTCATAAATCCACTGATGAGCTTGACTACTCTTGATGAAAACAGACCCCTAATCCTACCTGTTACTCAAAAACAATTGATGTTTCTGTGCATTATCATCTCCCTGTTCCCAATTGCCACTTGAAGTCTGATAACCTTCAGAAACTCGCAGTGCTTTCAAAAAGTATTCACACATGTTGATTTTTTCACATGTTGTGTTACAGCCTGAATTTAAAATGGATTAAAAATAATTTTTTCTTTCCGATCTACAGAAAATACCCCATAATGACAAAGTGAAAACATGTTTTTGGAAATTTTTACAAATTTATTGAAAATTACAGCTTCAAGTCCACTTGGGTGTCTGCATCAGCTTTGCACATCTGGATTTGGGGAGTTTCTCCCTTTCTTCCTTGCAGATTTACTCAAGCTCTGTCAAGTTGGATGCGGAGAATCGGTGAGCAGCAATATTCAAGTCTTTCCACAGATTTTCGATGGGATTCAAGTCTTACCTTTGGCTGGGCCACTCAAGGATGTTCACATTGTTGTTTTGAAGCCATTCCAGTGTTGCTTTGGCTGCATGTTTGGGGTCATTGTCCTGTTGGAACATTAATCTTCACCACAGTCAAAGGTCTTTTGCACTCTGAAGCAGGTACTCCTCAAGGATGTGCCTGCATTTGGTTCCAGTTATTACTTCCTCTATCCTTACAAGTCTCCCAGTTCCTACCACTGAAAATCATCCCCAGTGCATAATGCTGCCACCACCATGCTTCACAGTCAGGATAGTATGACATGGGTGATGAGCCGTGCTCGGTTTTTGACAGACGTAGTGCTTTGCATTCATGCCAAATAGTTCAATTTTTGTCTCATTAGACCACAGAATGTTTCTCCTCAAGCTCTCAGACTCTTCCCCATGCCTTTTTGCAAACTCCAGGCATGCTGTCTTGTGCCATTTCCTCAGGGGTGGCTTCCGTCTGGCCACTCTCCCATAAAGCCTCGATTTGTGAAGTGCTGCAGAGATTGATGTCCTTCTGTCAGGTTCTCTCATCTCAGCCAAGGAAATCTGTTGTTCTCTGAGAGTGGTCATTCGATTATCGGTAACCTCTCTGACCAAGGTCCTTCTGGCCCAGTTGTTCAGTTTTGTTTGATAATCAGATCTTGGAAGAGTGTGCGGTCATGTTAGAGTGTGGATTATGTCAGGTCAGGCCAGATCAGATCTGCGACTTGCAACAGCTATCATATAAACCTGTACGAACCTGTTCCATGGTTGGGTTGTCGGCGACTAAACCATCTCCCCACCAGGTTTTTTGGTGAGGAGGGTGTTTGGATATGGACACCCAGCAGGATTAAAAACAAAACCTGTCAAAGGGCGGAGGAGCTCCTTGTGAGAGAATGGCCATCCATATCTCGTGCCCAACTGTGTCTGTGGACATCCTCCTGCAGTTGGGTTACTTCTTATTAAGAGGTTGGTGGCAGGATTTGCACTCCAGCCACAGTAAAACCCTTCAATGCGCAAAATACAAAAACGCAAAAAAAAAAATCTGAAAACCCACTCCGTCAGAGTACCTCCTGTGCAGCTTCCCTTCGCAGGGCAGCTCACCGGATGACGGGATTGGGGCAAAGCCTTCGGGACCTCAAATCTTTGATAATAGGAGGGAAACCACGGGTAACATTCCCGGGTCAGATTGCAGGAATGTGCGTCGGAGTGGTGCTGAAGTGTCGTCCACTAGACGGCAGTCTCCTTGGGTTTACGTGAGGTGATCTCATCAGGTGGGTGCCTGGAATGTCCTATCCCGAAGAGAAGATGATCACCTGTCTCTGTTATCATCTGAGCTGAAGCGTTTGGACATCGGTATTGCAGCACTCTCTGAGGTTCGGAGACCGGATTGTGGCGAGATCATGGCGGGTGTTTGCACATACCATTGGTCTGATCACTCTGATGGTTACCATGCCAAAGGAGTTGCTGTAGCTGTGTCCAATAAGCTGACTCCAATGATAATTGAGGTAACACCGGTCAACGAGCACATTATGAGACAAAGTATTCGTCACTCATTGGGTGTCATTTCCCTGGTCTCTGTTTATGCTCCGACTGAGGCGAGAGATTGGCATTGAACGTGCTTTCTTCAGGAATGACTGCACCCAAACAATGCCAGGAAGATTCGCCCCACAACATTGCAGAACCACAAGACCCCTTTACTGTTGGAAAAAAGCACACGGGTTGCAGAGATCTTTCGGTTGGCGCCATAGGTGCACTCATCCATTTGTCGAGAACTTGGAAAGGACGATTCATCTGACCACCTCACATTTCTCCAATGCTCGCTTGTCCTTTCCTCTACTTTTTGCACCACTTGACTCACAGATGTGCATTGCCAGGTATGATGAGTGGTTTGTGCACTGCAACCCAACGATGGTATCCCAGTCTATGGAGTTCTCAGCAGACTGTTTTTGATGAAACTGGCTGCTCACTCCCCAGGTTGAAATTTACAGTCAATTGATCTGCAGTTGCTCGCCTGCTTTGCCATGCACTTCAAATTCATGCATGGACATCACGATCCTGCAGTATGTGCTTCTGCCCACTGTTGCCCTTTGCTGATGATGTGTTTCCCTCAGAGTACATGGGCCACACCAGTGTTGAAGCCGTTGCTCTTCATATACTTGGTGTCCCTCAACAACACAGGTGTTTCCATTTTTTGTCCACTACCTGTAATTTTATAAAGAGTTTTCCATTGCACAGGGAAGTTGAAATACACAAAACAAAAGCATAATTCACTGTGAAAGATTTGTTTCATTGAAAAAATAAAAATAAAAAAACATGACACTGTGATGATCTTTCCATCCGCCACCAAAGGACTGATTTTCGTGAAGATCCAGATCCATATCCAGATACCAGAATTATTTGTCATTCTTTCCCATTGAGAGATAAGGTCAAAACAATATAGCACAATACCTCAAAAGGTTAGACGGATTACGACAAAACTTGGTGGGCAGGTTGAATGTGTGATGAAAACCAATCGATTCGATTTTGATTAAGATTCATATCTGGATCCAAATACCAAAATTTTTTAATTCTTCCACAATGATAGAGAAGTTAAAACAATACATAAGTACACTGCACAATATAACACGATATCTCAAATAGTCATGAACGGATTATGACAAATCTTCATTGATATTTTGGGTGGGTTAAAAGAACAAGTTCATTAGATTTTGGTGAAGGTCCTGATTCAGAGCCAGCCTATCATTGGGATACAAAACGTAAACTGTTCAGCCTGGTGGAGGTATGCGCTCTCCCGAGTGCCATTCCAGTTTACATGATTCTTCACCATCGAGAGATGGGACCAAAAACTATAAAACATATCGAAAAACGATATTCCGAAAAGTTATGAATGGATTTGGATGAAACTTGGTGGGCAGGTGGGGTGTGTTCCAAGGACGACTTGATTCGGGTTTCATTGAAGGTCCGGATCTGGATACAATAATTTTTAAAGTGATTCTTCACCATTAAGAGATGGGACCAAAAGCGATATAAAGCATGATATCTCAAAACGTTGTGTACAGATTTGGACGAAACTTGGGAGACAAGTTGGGTGTGTGACAAGGTGAAGCCGATTCAATTTTGGTGAAGATCTGGATCGGGAAACTGGAATTTTAAAGTGATTATTCACAATTGAGAGATGGGGTTAAAAAGATTTATGGCATGATATTTCAAAAAGTGGAACTGATGAGGCAAAACTTGTTGGATGAGTGTGTCGGTGACCAGAACAAGATGATCAGATTTTGTTTAAGGTCTGAATGCAGATCCGGCCTATCAGTGGGCAACAAAACGTAAAATGTTCTGCTTGGCTCAGGTATGTGTCCCACCAAGTGCCTTTCTCGTCACCTATTTGTTTCTCGAGTCCGAGACTACTCCCAAGCCTGTCATGGTGGCTCCCCTACACATTCATGAGTTTTACTACTCTCGATAAACACCAACCCCTTATCCTGTCACTCCGAAAAAAATTTTTGATGCTTCTCCGAGTTATCATCTGCACACTCCCAGTCACCAATTTCATTCTGATAACCTCTGTATTTTCACTCTTGCATGCGCCTTGACGTATTTGGAGGAGAAAAAAAAAAGTATAACTCGAGATTTCAAAGAAAACGAAACCCCACACAGTGTTCAAGTATATACTGTACTTTAATTTTGATAACATAATGATTTTGAAGATAATTGAAAAAAATCCGGAAATTTAGTGCCACCAAAGCAGTCTCATATAAAACCTTGATACATTGCAATAAGACGATGTTAAGCAGCAATTTAGGAGATGGAGAATTTATTCATCACCATAGAATGCAGCTTCAATCAGCATGGTATAACGCAATATTGGCGGCTTCTTCTTCACCCGGATACTGCACCCATTCACATGCCACGCTCTCTCTTGCTATATGTCGATATATAGCATGGTTCTTAGAAGCATTATGAAGGCGATTTGTGTTCTGCAGTTTTCATGTCGATAATTATATTCAAATAAATGGCTTAAAGAGGTTTAATGGCATATAAATAAATAGATTCCGAGTTTTACCGCCGTTTTTCCTCAAGTCTATTACATCACTCGATCTAACATGTTCCCTTTGATCTTCAGGCCTGTTGTTTCTGTCCTTTATAATATCCTGAAAAACAGTATACTTCTTGTTTGGAATGAATTTCATTTTTCCTTCACTGCCAGGCAGGCAAAAGGAGAAAAAATATTGTCTCACACTCTCTGTGAATACGCAGTCAGGACAAGTTCAGAGCTGAAGTACAGTCATGACAAACTTAAGATTCATTTCCCATTGATGTTCAAAATATAACATTAGATTTATACAAGTTGTTCCTTGATCATCAACTGATAAGACAGAAAGAGGGATGGATGATGGACATGAACCAATTTCTTCACAACGATGTTCACTTTGCATGCGCGGGGTAATTACCTTTTCACGAAGAGCATTCACGTACGGGGTCCTTTTCTCACCACACGGCTCAATGGCCAGAGGAGGAAGAGTCCGATTTGTGTGTTTCTGCAGAAGAACAGCATGAAAACAAAAGATGTTTCAATATTGGAATAATGACAAGACTGGACACTTCAACTGATAAATTTCACTGACAAACTGGTTACCATATTAACTTGTGAAGCAACTCACCATTTATAATCATTATCAGCCAACCCAGCTGAAGACCGAATGTAATGGGGAAAAAATATATCAAAAAAGAATGGGGTTTAACCACTGACTCTAATACAAACCCCGAGCAGGGGAGGTTCCAGTCCTTCTCTCGAGGAGTCTATGGGTTTAACACCCATTTGCAAGCTCTTCCAAAAATCTCCAAGGATAAGCAAGTGAACACCATTCATTTTCAATCGACATATCAGGCCTGAATGTCTGTCTTTGTGACATCAGTTTAATGAGCAGTTATTTGCATTATTGTATTTGGAAGAACATGTTCCATGGAACAGGGAAGTTGAAATGAGCAAAACAAAAAGAATAACTGTGAAAGTTTTGTATTCATTAAAAAAAAAAATAATAAAAAAAAAACATTACCCTGCAATTATCTTTCTTTTTCTGTTGTTTTCCACCAGTTTATTGAGTCCTTCAAGACTGCTGGCAATCCCCACCCACGTGTGTCTCATAAATCCACTGATGAGCTTGACGACTCTCGATGAAAACAGACCCCTTATCCCACCTGTTACTCAAAAAACAATTGATGCTTCTGTACATTATCATCTCCCTGTTCCCAATTGCCACTTTAAGTTGATAACCTTCAGAAACCCACAGTGCTTTCAAAAAGTATTCACACGCCTTGACTTTTTCACATGTTGTTGTGTAACAGCCAGAATTTAAAATGGATTATATATAATTTTTTCTCACCACTCTACAGAAAATACCCCGTAATGGCTGGCCGTTGGTCTGGTCCGCGAGGCTCTGTGGAGGGAGTGCGGTGGTGCCGGCCGCTCCGAAAACGGGCTCGGACCTAACCTACTGTCTCCCCCCAACCTATCGCCTTTGCCTGTATTTGTCCATACCCACTCCCTTAGATTGCAACAAGAAAACAACAAAATTTATCCCCTTTTTATATGTATCCATATATTTTTTGAAATAATTGCTTGTCCCTTACCCCCTCACTGTCTTTGACCGGCTCGCCTATCCTGTCCGTCTACTCCCAACCTCCATGATCCTTTTTGAAGGGGAATTAGGGAGAGACTAGTGACCTTCCTCGAGGCCCTACAAAGCCTCAGAACAACCTCCTCACAATTCAGCAATCTTTCCCAAGGTGGGTCCAGCAGCCTGCGGAAAGTGAAAGGATGGATGGTGCGAAGGGGTACACGTTTCCTCACTATCCTAGCATTTATTAACTTTAAACTACCTCGGGGCTTTTCAAAACGCCTGTCACTTTAAGTAATTGGTTATAGAAACCATGATTCCCGTCGCCTGTGTTGGTGTCCCGTTATAAATTTGGGCCGAGCTGTCAAATTTTCACTCATGCCCTTGCACAATTTCATGGCTGGGCAGCGTGGCTCACATGGCAGGGATTTCCCTCCTGCCGGACTCTAACGACGGCACCCCCAGGCCCTGAGGCTTTCTCCGGGCCTACCTACTGCCTATGAACGTGGTAGGGTTGCCCTTCCCGGCATTGCCCACCCCCTCCGATGCCCACGTGGCATTTTGGCGCTACGGGTCCCATTCCGCGGGTCGCCCTTGCCCACTACACTATCCCGGTCCCATGGACGCTTGGCCTACTCTGGCCAACTTTTCTGTGCCCGGGGTGCCTTCGACTCAAAACTCACCTTTCCAATCCACGCTCCCAGCTGGTCCATGGACTCTTGTACCCCTCTAAATGGGTTTCGTGCCTTCTCTCAACACCAACAACAAAACGACCTCCTTTTGATAAGTTGAACAAACATTACACTGACCCTGGGATCCCCTGAGATGGGATTCACTCCTCCCCCTACTCATTCATTCACACTATACATTCTGCATTCACTCCATTCACACATTCATGCCCACTGTCCCACATTCACTCATTATATACATTTTTCATTTCACACCAACACTCCACACTGCCATTCTGCAAACTAAATTCCACTAACTCGTGCCCCTTGTCATCCCTCAAACGAGTGCACGTTCCATTTAATCGACGTAGCTAAGCTACGTCCCCACAACACATTCCTGGTCTGTCCATGTCTCCCAAAGTCCATTTTCCATTCTCAATCTAAATGTACTTTCTCACCAATTAGTCCACGAGCCCTCATGAGATGGCTCATGCCCCCATGAGACCGTTCTAACTAACCTAAACCCTTCCCACTAACTGGTGCTCCTTTGCCCAAACAGGATGCTTACCAAATCCTGCGAGGCCGTGTACTTGGAGCGAGGATTTCAAAAAAAAAATTTTTGCACCGCCAAGTCCCTCGTTCATTCCTTCCATCAGGCAATAATCGAGGCCTTGTGGTAGCGCCGTCAAGCACTCGCCTTTGAGGGATTTCCCATGCGAGCCAACGTGTGCAGCACACCTGCAACTCTCGCTGGGAAATCCCCGGTGACGTCACTCACCCACAGAATCTGTACGGCTTGCCGTGCAGGCCAGCCCAAGCGTGTCATCCCGGGGGCTCGCTCCGCGCGTTCTGTGAACAGCACACACGGCGCGCAGCGATGCCTCGCACACGCGCTTGCATGGGGACCCGTTTGCCGAATTCAAACACTCGCCGCCATTTTAGCCGTCCACAAGGCATTGTTGAATCTCACGCGGAGCGTTTCCGCGCCGGGTTCCCACCACGAAGACGCGCGCGTGAGGGCCACTCGCTAAATGCGAAACGGGCCCCGTACGTGACGTCTCGTGAAACCGGCGCGGTTCCCATAACACTTAATAGCTGCCCATTCGGCTCGCGAGACCAGTCTCCTGTCTGGATCGGTCCATGTTCCAATTCCTCGCATGCACTCACGCACGCCATGACACTCGCATTCTGCACACCTTTTGACACACATTTCGACACACCCGCACACACTCTGGGACAATCACATTGGGGACAATCACATCGGGGGTGGGAGTCCTCACAAGGGATCCCGAAGCCTCCACCCCCAAACTCTGCATGGACCCGTTTGCATCACTCACCCGCTCGACCTCGTTTGGACCGACCGGACCCACCTGGCCGCAGTCCACTTCAAGGGAACCTCCCATCTCCCTCTGTTCCTGAAGGAGGCTATCCTGATGCTCGTACCGGGTCCCAATACATTCTACCAGCTCAACCCCATTGTCCCTCATTATCTTTACGTGTGTGTGTGTCCGTCTATTTCCTGTCGTTTCTCCTCTCCTTCTTCTAATCCCCATGTCTCTGTTTTCATTTCCGTTGTCTCTTTTACATTTTTAAATTTCAATTTACCTAAATACCCACGTTGTCCAAACTACCAAGGAAATTCACCGTCGGCAGGATCTGCGCGATCCGGGCCGTTGCCGAGCGGAGAGTTCCAGAATCCTGCCGGGCCGATCTTACGATTACGGCAGCAATGAGGCCTCCCAATTCCCTTTCGCAGCGCGGCAAACCAATGGCAGAAAGGACAAGGACGGGCTGGGACATTCAACAAGAGGGGATTTATTTACAATGGGGGGGGAAGGGAACACACAAAGAGCAGAGTCATCCGAATAAGAAATGTATCAAATGTACAAGCAAAAGCACTTAACGATCCTACTTATAGACCGGGCCCACGGACACACACACACGCACGCACAAATACCCAGAAATGGACCCCGTAGGGTCTTTATTGAAGGTTTCCAGCTCGAGGGAAGATGAGCTGGAAATCAGAGCGATCTTGGACCTGTCCACCTCGTGTGGTCTTCGACGTGCTGGACCGGCGGGACTCGAACCCGCAACCACTATGCCACTCCAAGTACCAGGGAAGGAGGATGAAGGGCGGACGCCAACCAGCATGCGGTCGGACAAGGCAGCGAGCGCCAGCAGGCAAGGCCAGAAGATCCGTGAAGATCCGGCAAACAAAAACCAACTTCCACTCAGTCGGATCGCGCCGAACAATTATTCACTCCTTCTCCAGAGGGGAGGAGCCGCCTCCTCCGACCCGCTCTCCCTCACTGGACGGTTTTGGCGCGCAAATGAGCTAGTCGCCCCCATGATTGGCCAAAAGGGGCGCCAAGTCCGCTGATTGGACCCGGGGGGGAGGGGCGTCACGGTGGACCGCTCCTCAAACAGGAAGAGGAGTAATATTGTCCTGCGTTGGCTCTCATTGGCCGACCGAGCAAACTCGCTCGCATCTCTGATTTGTCGAGAGAGGTGCCAAGTCCTTCTGGAACTCCGCCCACCGCGAGCGTTGTGGCGTCAGGATGGAGCGAAGGTGTTGTTATTGTTGTAGGTGATGTAAAAATGTAAAAGAAAACCCTGACCATCAAAATAACTCCGCAGCGCACGAACATTTAATCACTCATGAGGGACAGGGGATGGATTCTAATAACACATTTACTTAACGAAATAACTGAGCTACGGGGAACTGTCTGTTGTGTGCTCATGGCCGCCAGATTCGTTACAATATTACGCACATGTACACACAATAAAATAAACATACACACAGGAACATGTTCGCACACACGCTGTATATTAAAATGGCAGATCGGGGGGGGGGGAGTTCACCTGGTGCACATCAACCCCCCCTCCTCCGCCCTGACAATTATGTCGCATGATCGTCGTGAGGGAAATCACTGGACAATCGGAAATCGCATTTATTTTGCTTTCACTCGGTGACTAATCCAACCCGCGATACTTTTAGCCGCTGGTTCTGTATTAATCCCTGCGACTCAGTGTTTAGTTCTCGCTCCGAAGAGAAAGAACATTTTCGGGATCATCCTGAGGATCAGAGACGAGAAGACGTTCACCATCCGTGGAGAATCCACCGCTGCCAGCGGGACCGAAGGTCCATCATCATGGACAAATGCGTGGAGTGCACGTCTCACGAGCAAAGTTCGTGTCTGCTTTCGAGCACATTCCACACAGTGTCCCGTTCCACCATTACGTTTCGAGCACATTCCACACAGTGTCCCGTTCCACCATTCCACACAGTGTCCCGTTCCACCATTACGTTTCGAGCACATTCCACACAGTGTCCCGTTCCACCATTACGTTTCGAGCACATTCCACACAGTGTCCCGTTCCACCATTACGTTTCGAGCACATTCCACACAGTGTCCCGTTCCACCATTCCACACGTGCCCAGCGCTCACGTTCACACGACTCCGCTGACGTGTGCTCGGGGCGAACACCAACATGTGTCGGAAAGAACAAGCCGTTTCTACCTCACACACTCGTGTCCCGCCCAAACATGGCGTGCACTCGTCTTTCTCGGCCTCCGTCCGAGTTTCGTGCTGGCCGTGTTTCCCGTGCCGTGAAAAACACCATTCGTGCAGCTTCTTAAGAGGTATTTATTCACATTCCTTTTTAATGCAACCGGCAATCTTCCCCAGATCATCGGAAACCCCACATCATGTTGTTCAAGTTCCATGTTCGAGTTACAACGCCAACAGCAGTAGTTCACAAAATAATCGGATTTTCGATCATTATTTGAGAGAAGGTATAAACACCGAGATACTCACGTTCATGAGCCGAGGAATGCGAGATTTGTGAAGGGTGAAATTCATGCGATTCGCCATCTTCGGAAAATTTGCTTCACCTCCAAATAACGACTCACAGCTCACGAAGCTTTTCACCATGGAAACCGTCTCCCGTAGTAACAGAGGCACAAACAGCAACGGTCGTTGATGTTTGAAACGTCCATTTGTTTCCATAGTTACCTGGGAAATGGGGAACAGCATCGACCAATGCACACGTCTCTGGCTCAGGCGGAAGTGTCGCTTCCTTTATTGGCACACGTGATGATCACCACATACATTCGATTTCACATACTGTATACATCTATCGGAAATTCCAGCAGAGTGTGTGCGTGTGTGTGTGTGTGTGTGTGTGTGTGTGTGTGTGTGTGTGTGTGTGTGTGTGTGTGTCTGTGTGTGTGTGTCTGTGTGTGTGCCTGTGTGTGTGTGTGTGTGTGTGTGTGTGTCTGTGTGTGTGTCTGTGTGTGTGTGTGTGTGTCTGTGTGTGTGTGTGTGTGTGTGTGTGTGTGTGTGTGTCTGTGTGTGTGTGTGTCTGTGTGTCTGTGTGTGTGTGTGTGTCTGTGTGTGTGCCTGTGTGTGTGTGTGTGTGCCTGTGTGTGTGTGTGTGTCTGTGTGTGTGTGTGTGTGTGTCTGTGTGTGTGTCTGTGTGTGTGTGTCTGTCTGTGTGTCTGTGTGTGGGTGTGTGTGTCTGTCTGTGTGTGTGTGTGTCTGTCTGTGTGTGTGTGTGTGTGTGTCTCACTGTGTATGTGACTGTGTGTGTGTGTGTCTGTGTGTGTGTCTGTGTGTGAGTGAGTACCTGTGTGTGTGTGTGTGTGTGTGTGTGTACCTGTGTGTGTGTGTGTCTGTGTGTGTGTGTGTCTGTCTGTGTGTGTGTCTGTCTGTGTGTGTGTCTGTGTGTGTGTCTGTCTGTGTGTGTGTGTCTGTGTGTGTGTGTGTCTGTGTGTGTCTGTCTCTGTGTGTCTGTGTCTGTCTGTCTGTGTGTGTGTCTGTGTGTGTGTGTCTGTCTCTGTGTGTCTGTGTGTGTGTGTGTGTGTGTGTGTGTGTGTGTGTCTGTGTGTGCCTGTGTGTGTCTGTCTGTGTGTGTGTGTGTCTGTGTGTGTGTCTGTGTGTGTGTCTGTCTCTGTGTGTCTGTGTCTGTGTCTGTGTGTGTGTGTGTGTGTGTCCACAACCGCTGTTTCTCGACAACCACTCGTCCGATCTTGTTGAAACTTGCCAGGTTTATTGCTGGGGCCCTGTGGATGTGCCTTTTCAAGGTTTGATATCAATCGGACAAGCGGTTCCCAAGTTACGGCCATTTATCTGTCAACCAATGACAAGAAACGGTGCTATGACATCACGAATGACATCACAATTAATGGGGTTTTTTTTGCACGATTGACATCACAATTCTTCGTTTGCTCTGACATCACAGTTGGCGCTGGGGACAATTGACGCTGGGAAAAATGTGCCTTTTCAAGGTTTTATGTCGTTCTTCATCCGTTTCAGCTGTTTCCCAAGGTTTGAATTTATTGTTCAAATTATTAATTAATCCCAAGGTTTGGGCGGGAGAGAGAAGGGACGAGAGAGAGGGGGCGTCACAATTCGAGAGAGGAGGGGGGGAAGAGGAGGGGGAAAAGAGGGAGAGGAAGGAGGGGAGAGAGGGGAGAAGATAGGGGGATGAGAGAGGGGAGAAGATAGGGGGACGAGAGAGGGGAGGGAGAGAGGGGCGTCACAATTCGAGAGAGGAGGGGGAAAGAGGAAGGGGAAGGAGGGGGAGAGGGGGGCAAGATAGGGGGACGAGAGAGGGGAGGGAGAGAGGGGGCGTCACAATTCGAGAGAGGAGGGGGGAAGGAGGGAGAGAGAGAGGGGCAAGATAGGGGGACGAGAGAGGGAAGGAAGAGAGGGGGGGCGTCACAATTCAAGAGAGGGGGAGAGAGGAGGGGCGAGAGTGGGGCGAGCGAGAGGGGCGAGAGAGGAGGGGCAAGACTAGGGGGGAGCTATGGGGGGGCGAGAGAGGTGCGTCACAATTCTTATTTGTTTGATATGACGTCACAATTGACGCTGGGGACCTGAGTATGTTTCCCAGGTGTTTCCCAAGTTATGGCCATTTATGATACGGTTGTTCCGATCTAATTGAAAAAATGCCCCAATCCAGTCTTCGTTTACGAGAGTGAAGGAACGAAGCTGCACATACTGGCACGCCTCACCCACGAGAGAGGGGAGAGAGTCGGGGGCGAGAGGGGGGGGTGAAAAAATGCCCCAATCCAGGAGTCGTTTACGCACCTACGGGCCCGCACTAGTATTTTAAACCACCCATTGGCCACTGTGGCTGATCCATGTTTTCGTGGGTTGTTTTTTTAACAGTTTTAGACGAATTTTGGGTGATTTCAGCACAGAATTCAACCTTCATTGAGACGGCCACCGTTTTGTATGTTTTGATGACGGGAATCACGCGTGATTTCATCCAAGCTTATATATACTAACTTTAGTAGTTTTAATATGGTGTCTCGTAAAAAAAAAAAAAATCGACCGAAATTACGCATGATTCCCATGATTCTCGTCTCAAAATTTTATTTTAATTTTTTTTGAAATTATTTTTTTTTTTCCCCGGAATGATTCTGCATGATTCGGCGCCACATGCTTCGTTGGGTCAGTGGTTGCCAGGTGAGTTTTGACACAATCAGTTGTCGTACCTGTCGTCGGACGAGTTTGTTTGGATGAGTGAGTTTGATGAGTGACTTTGATTGGTTGGATGAGTGAGTTTGACTGGCATGAGGTTGGTCCAATCCTGGTCCACAACCACCCCCATCCCCCACGACCACCTACTAAAGGCACAACGACCCGACACACACACACACACACACACACACACACACACACACACACACACACACACACACACACACACACACACACACACACACACACACACACACACACCATCACCACCACCACCACCATCCCTCACAATCACCACCTCCCCTGATGGTCGTTCATTCAACCAATCTCACACGTCAAACTCACTCATCCAACCAATCTGAACAATCCAACTCACTCATCCAACCAACCTCACCCATCAAACTCACACAGATGGTGAGGATCATCCAGATGGTCATTGGCAAACTTCAGACAGGCCTGGACATGCGCTGGCTTGAGCAGAGGGACCTTGCGGCCGCTGCAGGATTTTAATCCATGACGGCGTAGTGTGTTACTGATGGTTTATTTTGATACTGTGGTCCCAGCTCTCTTCAGGTCATTGACCAGGTCCTGCCATGTCGTTCTGGGCTGATCCCTCACCTTTCTCATGATCATTGAGGCTCCACGAGGTGAGATCTTGCATGGAGCCCCAGACCGAGGGAGATTGACTGTTTTCTTGAACTTCTTTCATTTTCTAATAATTGCGCCAACAGTTGTTGCCTTCTCACCAAGCTGCTTGCCTATTGTCCTGTCGCCCATCCCAGCCTTGTGCAAGTCTACAATTTTGTCCCTGATGTCCTTCGACAGCTTTCTGGTCTTGCCCATTGTGGAGAGGTTGGAGTCTGATTGATTGAATGTGGACAGCTGTCTTTTATGCAGATAACAAGTTCAAACAGGTGCAGTTAATACAGGTAATGAGTGGAGAATGGGATGACTTCTTAAAGACAAAACTAACAGGTCTGTGAGAGCCGGAATTCTTACTGGTTGGAAGGTGATCAAATACTTATTTCATGCAATAAAATGCAAATTAATTATTTTAAAATCATACAATGTGATTTTCAGGATTTTTGTTTTAGATTCCGTCTTTCACAGTTGAAGTGTACCGATGATAAAAATTACAAAACCTCAACAACAGAGTTGAAAATGTAATGTGCTGGCACATCTGCAAAAACTTTGATGTCCCAGTTCCAGAAAATTTGTGGGAACAGGAACCAAAAGTAATCACTGAAAACATGGTTGTACTTTCCTCTCACGTACGAACTAATGATCCCATCAAGCATGATCATCGAAAACAAAGTGTTGAACAGATATCTTACTTCGGAACAAAAAAAAAATAGAAGAAGGCATTGCTTATTGAGGTGTTCATACCAGTGATTTTGCACTAAACGATGCAGAAATCAAGAAAATGACCAAACACCAAGACCTCAATGATGAAGTGAGAGTATCCTCGGAGCTGAAGAATGTCAAAGTTGTACCCATGATAGCTGGACCTACAGGAATGATGACAAAGAAACTCAGAGATATTAAATGTAGGGGCAAAACCCCTGGGCACTCACCTGGTAGGAGAAGAAAGTAAATACCTATGGATTTTTTTAATGCCATGAACAAACCTTGGTGTATCATGGATGATAAAGGTTGTGGTCAAGTTTCATCGAAATTGCATGTAGTTTCTGAGAAGAAAGAAAATGCATATTTTGTGTGGCAAACCCCCTCTCCCCATCGACCCTCCTGGACGTCAATTTTTTTAATGCCGTGAACAAACTTTTGTACATTATGGGTGGTGAAGATGATTGTCAAGTTTCATCGGAATTGTGTGTATTGTTTGAGAAGAAAGCAAATACCTCTTTCAAGAGGTAACCCACTCCCCCCACCACCTTGCCATAAACTCCCTCTGTGGAACCCATGAGACCAATTTTTCTTTTATGCCATCATGGATGATGAAGGTTGTGGTCAAATTTCATTGAAATTGTATGTGTACTTTCTAAAAAGAAGTTGCAAGTATTTGTGGACGGACAGACGTACGATGCGCAGGATAAGATAACCTCTCACTCTCTCACTCACTCTAAAAACCATCCCTGGGAATATTATAACAAACGAACTACATTTGGAAGCTGTCCGGGGCTCAGTACCGATCCCAAAGATAGCCCTCAGCACAAAACTTACCACGATGCACCCGGAAATGCCCGTGCAATGTCCGAATTGGACAAATCAACACTTTTTGGGGGAGTCACAGTGGCAAATCCAGGGGGGTTTCCTGGTTGCCTGGAACCCCCCCCCCAACAAAAAATATTTACCATTATAGTGGAAAACCCAGGGGTTCCCTGGTCACCCAGAACTCCTTCTACAGGATGCCCCACAGAAAACCAGGAAATTTGGTCCAGTTTATTTAAAATAAAACAAAAGCAAACTTAGATGTAGTGTAAAACAAAGATGCACTTTATTTTCAAACAAAACAAAAGCAAACTTGGATGTAGTGTAAAACAAAGATACACTTTATTTATATGTTAGATTATTATTGATATGGTAAAATACAGCAAAATAAATCTCAAAATCTCAAATTTCCTTGTTTTCTGTGGGGCACCCTGTCGGATGTCATATAGTTGTTTGTATGTCAAATAGGCACTACCATCACTCAGGTAGGTCTCACTGGTCATGATATTTAAGATTGAAACTTGAAGTTTATTGAATTCAAGCTATTTTATTTTTAGTTATGCATTTAAATATTACTTTAATTAACTTTTATATCTTTTTGCACAATACATGCAGATCAAAGAATATGTGAATGTGCATATATTTGAAAGCTGCAATAAAGTTTTCATAACGTTCATATGATTTAGATTTTCTGTTATTTGGAAACCCCCCGACCCAATTCCTGGATTTGCCCCTGAGTCGGAACTGCTGATACTTTCAAATCTGAAGCTAACATCTAGGCCAAAAAACATGGCGGCTTCAGACACCAGTGAGGTTACCCAGGAAATGCCTTCAGACCCCGTTCATGCCGTTCAATGTTTGAGTCCTCGACATTCTCACACCAAGTGCTGCACATGCAAAGATCAGTGCATGTTAAGTTCTTGGCCCTGCAGGGATATCTCTGTGATGAACATTCTGTCTTGCACTGGCACCTTATCATCTCGATAATTGCCTTTGGTGCAGGGAGAATGTCTGTTGTCGGTTTGAGTTGACCACTCGTGTCCTTGTGGAAGCCATTCTTGAATGGATCAAGAAATGTTTGCTGAGAAATTGTTGCTTGACCCCAAACGTATGCCTGGATATGTACCCACATGATATGCTGCCTCAGAGCACCGACAGTTGGTGGTAGCTTATCATTCTCAGCCATGTTCTTACAGAAGAGATGCCACCGAAGTTCAGGGATGCTGGAAATATTGACACCACTTGGACAATAACCTGAACAGACAAAACTTGCTCAAGTTGTGTATTGGTCCTTTGACAGTTCAGCATCCTCACAGAGCATAGCAAAGGCATCGACCATGTCGTCATCGGCCTTCAAGTAGCACTGGAACCACTTTGCCTTTCCATGTCGAGCGAACCGCCCAGTATTATCGGCACCTGTGAATGCATGGAAGGCTGGCAATGCCTGGGTTCTCTCCTCACCAAGGGCCTTCCAGATTGGCTCGATTTTGACAATGCTAGATGCCATTGAGATAGATGTGTGTCTTGGCAGGAGATGATAGTTTGCTATGGCAAGAACCAGAACATCCGTATCAGGTGAGAATATCGTCAGCTCAATATCTCCCGTGTGTTGCTGTGATGCAGCTATTGCTTGCTGGATCATCAACGTATCGGCCTCCTCATGGTTATTCACCTCAAATTGGAGACGCCTGTTGCTCGACCTCCGCCCAGATGCCGAAATGACTACCACCTTTGTTGAATCGCGGTTGTATTCTAGAGTTTTCTCTGCCAAGTACTCCATCAGATCAGCCTTGGTTTGATCATGGTACAGAAATCGACTCATCGTGATGTGTTTGATACAGGTATCATCCTTGACTTCTTGTCAAGCACAAAGCCTTGTCATCGGGGTTTGTGGATGACCGAGTGAATGGTGTGGAGGAGTTTGATGACTCCAGACATACTTCGGGAATTTTTCTCTTTCGACCTGGTCCTTTGGCGATATGCGACCCTGATGATAGTGCCTGATCATAACGAACCCTGGCACAACGAATTTGGTCCTTGTTAGTTGCGTTGGAATAGCATGTTCATCTGTGTTGGAATAGCATGTTCAATCGCATGTTCATCTGTGAATAACATCTGCGTCTCACAGCGGCTACGGAGATATTGCCACTCACATGAAAACGAACAACCACGTGAAAAACGCGAACGCTGTCAAAAGCACGCCCTTAATGAAAATGTTTTTGCCGAAAACACAGACAGCGTCGGCAATAAACGCTGAAGTCCTGTTCCAAGGATTTGTTGTAGAACACAACTTGTCACGAGCCGTTAACGATCACTTTTCAAAACTGGCGACACGAATGTTTCCAGACAGCGAGATTGCGAAACAGTACTCGTGCGGGCGGACCAAGGCGACACACATTGCGTACAGCATCGCTTCACATAGTGTAAACTGTGTGAAAGAGGAAGTTAGAAAGAGGAAGATTCTATGGTAAATATGTCGTTTTTATTGAGGAAATTGTGTGGTCTAAACTCGAAATGCAGGATAATGCACTATTTTGCCATTTTTGTTACTTGTTTCAAAAATGTCATGTATTGAAGTGCCAGTGTCATAACGATGTTGCCACCACAAAAGCAACAACAATATCTTCATTTTACTTCATCATTGACACTCACAGACAGACCTGGATTCGTTTGTGAAGTACGACGTGTTGTCTTTTGATTGAACCCGAGAACGAAGCGACAGGTGGGCACGCCTAATGGGGTACTGTTTTATAAATTACCAAATACAGTACGATGGAACTGAAATGGCTTGCATGAAGACGATTGTACAACAACAACAACAACAACAACAACAACAACAACAACAACAACAACAACAACAGACTTCAGATTGTGCCAAATGTTGCCATCTATCTACATTCCAACATGACGGGCATATCTCCCACACATAACTTTATTTACCAATGATTAGAAGCATCAAGAGTAATCTTTGGTTTCCTGTCTGATATGCTCTTGGTAACTTGGGGGTATTCAGTTAACAAGTTTCTTGTAGAGATCAATAGTAATATTTAGTTACCTGGGTCTACCCTTCCAGCAGGACAGTCTAGCTTATGCTGTCCTGTGAGGTCCACTTTATCAACAACAGCACCAACAATAAGAAAAGGCCAGACCGTGCCGGTGCAGTGTCCTGCGATGACAAGACGCAACACTCTCCCATCAGATGATTTGGTGGAGTCCATGGGACAGTTAGGAATCTTTCATCATCGCTCTCTCCGGCAAAGAACAGCATCAGGAACTGTCAACTGAAATGGCCTTTATGAAGTCCACAAACTATGTTCCCATTGACATCACCGATGGAAACGGTTCGAAAATGTCACATGGATCGATAAACTTGCCTAATCGTCGTTCTTCAGATGGACTCGTCAGCAATCTTACACCATTTTCCTCCCAGCGACGATACCTGCCAGAGCGAAGAGGATCAGCTACTCTTCCCTCAGAACAAGGAAACCTCTTTCGACCAAATCTGCTTCTCCCTATTCGATCAAAATATGACGAAAAGGTGCCAATGCATGCCGGATTGATCTCAGGATCATCAAATCATCTTACATTTGCTTCTGGGTGTCAATCACCAGAACGCTCCAAAGATCTGAGGCCAAACAAGAAGCTTCCACGTCGCCATTCCACGCAGTTGGAGCAAATGAGAAAGATGTTTGGGCGAGAAACTCTGCCAGGAAAGTGAGACTGGTTGGGAAATTTCCACACTGGCAAGAGATCAGGTCTGGTGCAAAGATGGTTCACAAACATGGCGATGTTGGCAGCTGGGAGTGCTTGGTTCCAATGGACGTGGAATTTGTTTCGATGAGAACGTGTTCTGTTGGATTATGTGTTACTAATCATTATATTGTAAGTTGATAGGATGCTCAGACGTATAACTCGCTCAACTGTAAGCTGGCTTGTCTTTGTTGGACTCCTGACCTGACAATAAACCCTCATCATGGTGTTTTGCTTGATGTGCTTTGCGTCAACGAGTGCACCATCTCACGAAGGGGCGATGTTGAGATCCGATTGTCTCATCTGCCAGCATTTGCTGGTGGACACGAAAGATCTCACGATGCCTTTTGAAACGAGTGGGCCATCGTGTGGCGGGTGCTATGCTGGCCGAATTCCTCATTTCTCTGTAACCCTGCAACGGACTGGTGACCTGTTCCGGTTTGGTCTGCCACTTCGGTGGACCTAATCCTGTGGAAATGGAGTATGGTCATGGATGGATACATCGTTGTCTCGTTCAATGTCCACATCTTTGTTCGCAACACAAAATTATTATCATTGTTTCCTCTTTTCTATCGTCTGTGGAACCAACTTCTTGGTCTGTTCAGTCCCATTCCTCCCTCCAGGGCTTCAAGGCAGCTGTTCACCACGACCTCAGGTCATCCCCCAAAACATTCTCATGATCTTTTCTACCACAAATGACTCCATTCCCAAGCACTCCCATTTTCCAGGTGATTGTGATTTTTTTCCCCCTCTCCCACACCCCCTTTTCGTTTGTTTGTTGTCAGTTGGTTTGTTCCTTTAATGTTTCATCCCTGCTATCCCCTTCCTCTTCTCGCTGCGTTTCGTTTGGCTTGTGTGTATCTTGTTCACCCCATCTGTCCTCCCTCTCTACATGATCTCACTCTCACTTCGACTCTGCTGTTAGTGTTTCCCCCTTTCTATTTTGTTCCCATTCCATTCTGCTCTTGTTCTTCCATGGGCCTCAATCATGTCTGATGAACATCTCAAATAACCTGAAATCCCTACAACATTGTTGTACCATGCCTGGTATTATTTTTCAATTAACAGCCAAAATAAAATTGTTTTTATATTGTCATGCTAATTGGAATATATGAAGGCTGGAATATATTCCTGGAATATATAAACGCTGGAAGATATTAACTCCTTTGACTCACAAGACTCTAAAATTCACCAGACGCCTCAAGGAAGAGGCGTAGGCATGTTCCGAAGACATTTCATGAACAGGGTTCAAGGATTGTGTTTTGATTTGTTCATGAATGTGTTTAAGGTTCAGTTAATTGATCGATGCACCATAAAATATACAAGAAGCAATCGAAAAGTTTCAGAACCAGGAATAATTGGAAACACGCCGATGATAAAACAACCAACAAGAGCCCTTTGAAACATGCTGCGTATGAGTCTGTGCTCTCGTATTTATGAAATGCATCTTGGAAACCATTCGGGGACATGTTTGGCTTTCAGGACATAAACACCTGTCATTCTAATTGGTAGCACCTTGCATTTTCAATGCAACAAAAACATCATTCTGCGAGGATGCAAGCGTCTTCATAAGAAAGGCCTTTGAACCATTTAGTACGTCACTGGAAGATTTACCAAGTAGATAATGTCACAGCAACTCCATTTTAGTTTTGTATTCATCATAAACTGAGATCACATGTATTTTTGAGATCAGTTAAACCAAAACAAAAAATCCATAAAAAACAAACATACATACAGTGTGTGGGCTTTATCATGTATCCGTTAGGGGGGTCCTCGTGTGCAAAAAATGTACCCTAAGTTACCAACTGGAATTTTGAAGTTGACCACTTCCCTTAACAGAAAAACTTGGTTACCATTTCCATAACCCGGCAATAAGTGCGAAAATGGTGCCTCTTTTGGGGGTTCTGATGGAAATTGTCCGCCCAATTATTAGGGGTAGTGGAAATGAAAACGACTGTTACTTTGCAGTCTTACACCATCGAAACACAAACGACTGCTCAAAATGTCGGTCTTCAGATCCTCTTTCATATGATATGCAAATTAGGGTCATTGGTTGAAGAATCAGGTCACTAGAGGTCAAAAGGTCACGAAAATCTGCGTCAAGTGAAAATCTGACCTATCTCTGAAAGATGCCCCACAGAACATGCAACATCCATATTTTACCCTCTCTGAGGGTCTATCCCATCACCATTGGTGCCAAGGAACACAATCATATGAATAAAGTACAATTTGTTGTAATAAAATGAAAAGAGCACAGAATGGAAAGCGGTCGACTTTCAATCTGATCACTTTTTGGCCACCGCTTTAACGATTAAACGAACAATGGGACATTTCAAAGCGGTTGGAGCAGACCTTGCATTGGAACAGACTATCAACAGAGCCCAGAAAAGTGCATCAATAATAATTGGTAGTTCAAGAAAGAAGAAGTTTGTTGCCAAGTGGGAACTGATATATCATGACTCATGAGATGCTTGCCATCACAAACCTTCACAGAGAACTTGCTGGTGTCGGTAGTTCCTCCTATGAGTTAGAAGTCAACAGGTCATTCAGCAAAGCAGCAACCGAGTTTGAGGAGGCCAACATTCAAGCCATATTAAATGTCATTGAGAAGAATGAGAATCCCTTCCTCACTCCCCCAAAAGAGAAAATGCTCCACAATACCTTCACCAAGGAAGTCATGTCAGAAGATATCAGAGAACAGTTGCTCACTGTGGAGAGAATCGGCAACGATACCTACGAGAAACTTCGTAGAGAAAGGCGCATAGAGAAGATCGTTCGACTGTCAGACACGATTCATCGCACCAACCTTAAAACCTTCGCTGAAATCCACAAGAATTCATTCCCACACAAATGAAAAAGCAAAACTCAACAAGCGAGAACATGCACAGATGAAACGTACACGAGAGATTGCAAAGAAACGAGGACGGACTATGGAGGAACTCCTGCAGTACGATGTATGTACAACGTCTCCTCTCTTCGATGACGAAGGCCGAATGACCGAGCCAATTAAAAGTGAAATTGTCTGTGAATTGAAGCTCATCTCAGCGACCAGGACCCAAGAACACTGAGACCTGATGACTCAATGGGAACATGCTGTATAATTGATGTAATGGCAAACAGATGTGATGTGATCAGATTTTCACACGACCCAAATTTTCGTTAACTTTTGACCTCTCGTGACGTGATTCTTGAACCAATGAACCTACTTTGCATATCATATGAAAGAGGGTCTCAAAACCGAAATTTTGAGGGGTAGTTTGTGTTTCTCGGGTGGAAGACTGCAAAGTAACAGTCGTTTTCATTTCCACTACCCCTAATAATTGGCCCAACAATTTCCATCAGAACCCCCAAAAGAGGCACCATTTTCGCACTTGTTGCTGGGTTATGGAAATGGTAACCAAGTTTTTCTGTTAAGGGAAGTGGTCAACTTCAAAATTCCAGTGGGTAACTTAGGGTACATTTTTTGCACACGAGGACCTCCCAAGCTGATGCACTATTATTTGTGTACAAATTTGAGGCCGATAGAAGAGCGAGATGACAGAGAGAGAAGACAATGCACCGGCAGGGGCCAACGGGACAACACTGCCGAGACAACACTGGAACAAGGCAAATAATTATCAGGAGGAGGCAAGAGAAGGAAACGTACCAACCTCATGCAAGTAGATTGGGATAGGTAGCTGATGGTCATTGAGGATAAACAAGGCCTCGGGTGGCGACTGAGGACAACCCAAGATCATGGTGCACTCTCTACTTGAAGCCCTGCAGGGAAAAGGGGGATTGGATGGACATACACCTCCATAATAGGTGCTGGTTTCTGCATTACAAGTCAGAAGGGTCAAATTTTCTTTAGTTTAACACGAATTTCGGTCCTGGAACATTGACCAATTACCACTTGAAATTGAGGAAATCTGCAATTACTTTCACAAACTTCACCGTTTCAGCCGAGTTTGCATGGCGAGAAAATGGCAAATCCTGATGGATACCTCACTGTACTCTTTGGGATTTATGCATCCAGCTTCTGAAGATGATCATGGGGAAAGTTATGGCGAATTGCGTGGATTGCCCACTGTGGATGGACACCACAACAGTCAAAATCGATTACACTCCTATGAAAATGATTATCGATTCCGGGGCTTCTGTCAATCGACTGGACAAAAACACTTGCCACAGTGTGGTATTGGGAGTTACATGATTTTTAATGAATGCATGATGAACCGGAACTGACGAGGCAGAACAGAGAGTGATGTCACAGACCTGTGGAGTAAGGGCAGCAGGAGATGCAATTAAAAACGGTCGTGCTGAAGAACCTACGTGTGGTCTGACTTTGCGACACAACACACTGGCTATGTCAGTATGGCCATGTGAAGGAGGATGGATGAACTAAGGGAGGAGATTGGTGTGCAGATGAGCTTGACGAGGAGATTAGTGAAATGCTGGCTGAGATGGGCTGGACACTTGGTGCAGATGGGGGAAGAGAAAATGGCAAAGAGAGCATATAGATTTAGGGGAAAAGGTAGGAGGAAAAGAGGTAGACCCCAGTTGAAATGAGAGGATTGTGTGAAGAGGGATATTCAAAAGGTTGGAGAGTGGTGAGAGTTGCCTGAAGACAGAGGAAGGTGAAGGAGTATTGTGGTCTCAGCAGTGCAGAAGCTTGGTGCCATCGGACCTCACCCCTTATAAAGGGAAGAGGAGGAGAAGAACAGAACATTCTATCCAAGTCAGCCATGACAAACTTCACATGTGGTTCAATAATAATATAGAAATAACCATTACTTTCATACCATGAGGTGCACAAGGCCACCAAGGCAGTTTCATTTTGCTTAGGATTATAATCCTTGATGGGTAGACACTCCGACGCAAGATACTTAAATGGCTTATTACTCCAGTAAACTGGTACTCATTTTGACGACCTTGGAAGGATAACAGTCTGAGTCAACCCACCTGGTGTTAATGGCATGACAAGTTCTCAAACTCAAGACCCTGAGATCTCAGGCCAGCCACCTTAATC
Source organism: Eptatretus burgeri (assembly GCF_056783735.1). NCBI lineage: Eukaryota > Metazoa > Chordata > Myxini > Myxiniformes > Myxinidae > Eptatretus > Eptatretus burgeri. The sequence goes on along the minus strand of NC_140965.1, from coordinate 124,470,035 downwards.
GTTAAGCGAACACCAGACTTACATTTGGTTCAAATACTTCTCTAACTGTTCAGGATATATTTGGCAGCTATCTGGAGTATAACAACTATAAAACTGTGGCCAACGTCGTGGTGGCTGAAACGGAAGTTACAGAATCTCTGCTCGATCGCACATCGGTCATCCAACTTGGGGTGCTAAGTATCAGCCCACCTGTTCAACCTGCGCCATTACAAATGATCATGATGCCAATCAATCCGTGGGACGTCATCCATGTTGACATGTGCGGTCCATTTCCCACCGGCAAATCCATCCTTGGCATTGTTGATGAATGCTCCCGATGGCCAGAAGGAATTATCCTGTCATCCACCTCGACCCATTCCATCATTGGAGACCAACTATAATAACTGTACTTTCCACCCATGGTTCGCCACAAGAAATTGTATCAGACAACGGATCCCAGTTTTGCACACAAGGACCCCCCTCGTATGCAAGTTGAAATCAGTTTCAAGTTGAAATCGTTTTGCAGCATTCATGGAATCATACAAAACAAAACTAAACCTTATTGGCCTCAATGTAACTTGGAGGAAGAACAATTTTTTTACACTCTGGGTAAAGCTCTTCGCACAGCATGCATGCACCGATCACCGGAATTGGTGTCAGGAACTCTCCACATTTCTGCTAAATTATCGTACAACACCACATTGCATCGCACAGGCATCTCCAGCAACACTTCTTTGGAAAGAGAAGTCTGCACCAAAATCCCTCACCTTCCAACTTGGATCAACCATCCTGGACTCCAAAATGCCCTGGACAGAAACTATGTGATCAAACAAAAAAATCGAAAAAAAAAATGCAGATGCCAAGATGCACTCTTCAATCCACGACATACATGTAGGTGATGCCGGTCTTCTACAACAACCAAACCAGAACCCGAGTAACCTGAGTACGACCAATGATCCACACCCTTTTACAGTCGCAGCAGTTATGGGGAGTGGTGTTTTTCTTCAATGAGAGGGACAGAAAATTATGCGCAACATATCACAAGTTCGACGATTTATCGGAAAAGTTCATTCACAGTTGTGGATCGAGTCGGAGATGGAGTTTATTGGTTGGTGATTCCTCCAGGCAAAGCCGGCAACAGACCAACAGGGCATGTCTGGAGGCCAGCCGATGATGGGCCGGACATCCTCCTTGATACCCACTGATGTGTCAATGCTTTGAATGTTTCAGAAACCAATGGTGATTAACTTTGTGTCATGTGGTTGTTTGAGTCTTAATGCACATGTATTAAAAAAACTAGAGGCCCACGAGACTGCTCGCTGTCTGAACAGAGCAAAATGCCACATTCTCGAATGTTGGAGACAATTTTGTGTGTTCATTGATGTTTTCTCATCCACCTCTTGTTGACTAACAACTCAATGTTGAGGTTCTCCATTTGGTGATATTATAAATATATATATATATATATATATATATATATATATATATATATATAAAATATATAAATATATATGAGTACCAGTGTACTGGTCCGGTGTATACCCCGGTTAAAATAGGTGTACCATATCCCTGTGTCGTAAGAGGCGACCAGGGTTGCGTCAGGAAGGGTATCCGGCGTAAAAGATGTGCCAAATCACAATGCGGATCATACGGATGATCCGCTGTGGTGACCCCTAACGGGAGCAGCCGAAAGAAGAGCATATATATATAAACATTTTTTATAAAAAAAAATAAAAAATATATATATATATATATATATATATATATATATATATATATATATATATATATATATATATATATATATATATATATATATATATCCACACATGCAGTTATAATAATTTAACCCAAGGAACTCATCACGAATGCGGTGACAGCCCACTGAGCTGTTGAATCTTCAGGTTTAAAACTGTGGATTCCCCATCCCTCTCCCCCAAAAAAGTAATGCGAGAGTAATGTTGGGGAGCTGTTGACGGGCCTTTCTGGACCTTTGAAATATCATGCTTATTTACTGCTTATTTGTAATTCCCTGGAATGTAATCTGCTGCAATGGTTTTTTGAACTTGTTTCAGTAAATTTGTCAAACATTATTGAAGACGTTTAGTCACTCACACTTTGGGGTCTCACAATCAGCTATGGTCTGCCTTGGACAAGCCACACTCACAGTGTAAGTTTGCCTTCAAAGCCAGTCGCCAACAGGACATCTTCCATTGAGCAAAGTCCTTCTTTTGTACACCTGATTTCCTATCCACCTGCAAGACCTTCATGCGCAGCTTGATGAAGTACTGCTTTCCCCTCTGGGTTGGTACCCCAGCCTCACATCTTGCTCAGCTTGATGCCATGGAAACCAAGGCCTTCAAGATCATTGGAATATCTCGTGATGAAGACAAGTCTCTGGCCCTATCACTTTCACATCACAGAGATGTCGGTGATCTCTGTCTTCTCCCACCTCCTTTCTGGTCTTGCACCCTCTGTTCTCTCTATGCTTTGTTTCTTCCAGATTTCTGCAGGGTGTACGCAGTCCATCAGCAATTCCCTTCTTGTGAAACTCTGAATATCCAGATTCACTGCTCACCTTCACTCATTCGTTCCTCTTTTTTCCCCCGCATCTGGAACCAACTTCGACATTTTATTCAATCTCATTCTTCCCTCCAGGTCTGCAATAAGATCTTCACTCCCATCTCAGATCATCCCCAATCCAAAACCATGATCTTTTCTACCCCCATTAACCCTCCCCAAACTCATCTCTTTCTAAATTTCCAGTTTTTCCTTCCTGAGAGATTGCTCCTGTATCCATCTTTTCCATCCCGTGTGTCTTCCCCACACCCATTGTTTGTACAAGTCGCCTTCTATTTTGACTTCAACTCCACTGTTGGTGTGTCTGCCCCCCAACCCCCACCCCCACCCCCTCTCTCTCTCAATAGTTCCTTTTGGTCTGTTGTATCCTGATCCATTCAGTTTTCCAGCTCTTCCATGAGCCTCGACGTCGTATACAAAAAATACATCCAAAAATAACTCATGTTATTACTTTTGCCACTGAAGATGGACGGAGAATATATTGTTACGGTTGTGGAAATGGACCTACGGCGATAACATCCATGAACATGCAGGAATTAGTTGGTGTGAAGGTAGATCAGAACCTGGAGTTTGTACAGGGGATTGGCAGGAAATACATTGTGAGATGAGCCTGTTTCATCAGGGACCCTGCTCGGATTGGTGGCTTCAACTGGCGTCTGCCATTGGTTAACAACCCATTGGGCCATGGAGTTATCCAATCCGTGGCCTAATGGCCTCAAGGTTGAAGCGTGAGCAGCAGGTCTGACGACCACCCTGTGGACCTCGTCCGTACTCGAACCCTGACCCATAACAATATTTTCACCCATCTGTTTGAGAGCAGGGTATCTACAAACGTTGTGGATGGATTTTGACAAAACCTGGAGGACAGGTTGGGTTTGTGACAAGAACAAATTGTTTAGATTTTCGTGAATATCCGGATCCGGATATGAGATTTAAATATAATTCTCAAAGATATTCTTCGCCCTTGAGAGATGTAGACAAAAACGATATATAGCATGATATTTTGAAACATTGTGGATGAGTTCTGATAAAACTTGGTGAATGAGTTGGGAAGGTGAGAGGAACAAGCCGATTCGATTTTGGTGAAGGTCCGAGTACAGATCCCTCCTATCAGTGGGATACAATGCGTAAACTGTTCAGCCTGGCGGAGGTATGCACTCTCCCGAGTGCTGTTCTCACTCGCCCAGGCTCGGGAAGCGAAAAGCGGGGTTAAGCAATTGGTCGCGTACGTGCGTAAGTAGAACGTACATGTCTGCATTTTGTTATTCCCTTTTCTCTGGAACCGCTTGTTGGATTGACACAAAATTTTCACCGTAGATTGAAACTTCGCTCCTGTCCCATGGGGAATAAGTGTGATTTTTACCTCCACCATCGAAGATGAAGGAGGTTATGTTTTCACCCCTTTCTGTCTGTTTGTCTGTGTACAGGATATCTCAAAAAGTTGCGGAAGGACTCCGATGAAACTTGGTGGACAGGTTGGGAGTGTGACCATGACGAATTGATTCGATTTTGGTGAAGATCCGAATCCGGACCCTATTACGAGAATTTTTAAAGTGATTCTTCACCATTGAGAGATCGACCTCAAAAACGAGGTAAAGCATGATATTTCAAAAATGTATTGGGCCAGATATGTTCTCGTGGATCAGGCATTACAGGGCGGAGGTATGCGCTCTACAGAGTGCCCTTCTAGTCTTTATGACGTCATCAGTGCCTTCATTATGACCTCATAATTGTATAGGGAGAATGCAACATCCGATCAGTATGAAAAATTTTGGGCATCATCTTGGGAAAAATTGATCAACAGGGAAATATTGATGATGTCATCGGTCACTTGGTTCGGCAGACATATTGAAAAAAAAAAAGAAACCTTAAAAAATCTTCTCTGAAACAGCTGTACAGATCGAGGGGAAACTTTTCAGGTGTGACCGCCTCCGCCGATCCATGAGGAATATCACTTTTTCACCTATGACATCATAGATCACATGATTTGGCATTTATATTGCATTTACACTAAAACCTATAAAAAAATCTGTTTGCTGTGATTTTCGGACGTACACACAAATATATGGAGAGTTGTCTTGTGGATGGGGGGTGGGGGTGTTATGTCCATGACCTTACCTGGGGTACCTCCAGCATGTAATGCAAAAGTTGGTGTGAATTGGCCCAGCCATATGGGTGGAAATCTTAAGTCGGTTTCCCACCCTAACGGGGAGGAGGGGGAGGGGGTTCTGCCCCTGACTTGAACTTGGGTATCCCAGGGTGAATGCAAAATCTGGTGGAGATTGGGCCAGCCGTTTTTATTCGATGATTTTCAGACCTGCACAAACATGCAGACAGAGAATTTCCTTGCGAGAGGGGGAAGGGGGTATTTACGGCCATGACATGGCTATGAGAACCCCCAGCACGTATGCAAAATTTGGTGGAAATTGTCAAAGGTGTTTACAATGGCATATAAATTAAAGCAAAGTCTTCACAGACACACACACACACACACACACACACACACACACACACACACACACACACACACACACACACACACACACACACACACACACCCACACACACACACCTGGTGGGGAGCTGTCCCATCTCCTGACACCCATCCACGTGTCGAGATAGCAGTCAACAACAGCAACTTGTATGCACACGCGCGCGCACACACACACACACACACACACACACACACACACACACACACACACACACACACGCACACACACACAATATATATATATATATATATATATATATATATATATATATTCACTCCATTGTCTTTGAACCTCCATCAAAGCAAATCTCTCCCACAAGCACATGCTGCGTGGTCCTGATCCCTGAATATGTAAATCGTTCCTGCTCTTTGACAATATTCAAATGCCACATTTTGTTTTGACTTTGATCTTGAAACGTGAGACATAATGGAACTTTTAATATCTCGTTTATTTTTCTACACTGGGAGTTCATTAAACCTCAAGGGACTGCTGCAGCAGTGAAAAACAGTTATGTTCATGGAATGGTTTTAACAACATATGTGACATTTCAACCAGACATGACGTCACTATATACATTCACCCCTCAGCCAAGACCTTTTCATGGAATACAGTTTGAGGCAACAGATGTTTTTATTTGTATTTTCTTTTTACATCACATTTTCCGCTTTTTTTTCAAAGCAAACCAAATTTTCCTCTCCACTGGCTCAATGTGTCATTCCTCAACCTGGGCCTGTGTCAAGGAGGTTGGTCGCAGCACAGTGGAGGTGTGAAACCGTTATATATATTTGAGGAATGATGGTTAATCATAACTCATTTTCCTTGTGGACACGAATCCCACCTTGACCTCAGGCTGGACATTGTGGAGACAGAAGCTCTGAGTTGTAGACATCGGCATGGCCTTGAGCAGCTCCAGCTCATCTGACCTCCTACCCCCTTCTCTTTCTATCAAATGTGGTGTTTAACCTCGGGGTTTCAAACTGATTTACGTGACACAAATATGAAAGTGAATTCATAGTGTGAGAATTTAGAAATTTTAAACAAAACTTTTGTGTTTTAAAGTGAATGGATGATCCAACATGCTCAAGACTTTTACGACTAATTAGATTTAAGAAAAATATATTTCGCAAAAGTTTGAAATTTCTCTTGGCTGAACATTTCTCAAGAACAAACCAATTCGATTTTTTGAAATGGTCTGAATTTTACAATTGAAAAGGTCTGAAATGCTTTCTTTCTATTGACTTTCATAATTCCAAGTGACTATCAATCAATCGCATGACTGTGGTAAGTGTAACATTGTCCGTGTGTTTCGAGGAAGTTAATTTATATTGCCAGGCATCAGAGACACGACAGAGTAAATCGTCTTGTAAAATGCGACGCTGACGAGGCAGTGTATGTCATTTATAAACCAGATCGTCAGGGTAATATGATACGTGTAAACACCTCTTGTTTGTAGGCGGGGACAAGCGAGAACTTCCAATCACAAAAGGTGCACACACACAAGAGCTACTGGAGTGTGGAGAGGAGGGTGAAGATGAGTTGCCAATGAGAGAAGGTCACAAGGGCTGGTTCAGGGTGCACGTCCTGAGGTGCTGATCATCGCTGGTGCTCCTTGTTGCTGGTTTACTTTGTCATCGTCTCACTCCTGCTTCAAAAACAGATTGCAGGGAGTCCTGCATCTACACCACGCATAGTCAAAGGAAAGTCCTCACCTGCAATTTTAATGATTGCACAAGTGTGGTCTGTGGCGTCTCTATTTTTATTTATTTATATTTTATTGTGTCTTGTTATTACATTGATGAGGTAAATGGTCATGTGATCTTGGACACGAGAGGGCGCTCTTGAAGGGGCGGAGAAATGAGCTGAGGAGCAGGAATATGGCGGTTATTGAGTAAAGCCTGTGTATTATACTCCTGTGGTCCGCATCTGATTTCTTACAAACACAACAAAATTGGTGATGAGGATGGCGGCTTCCGTTCCCTTACCTGTTCTGTTTCTGCTATACGTGGGGTAACCTGCTATTCCATTCTCTACACGAAAGAAAATGTTTGAGAACTACTTAGTTGTTATCGCCACCACTGGTGAGGCCTGGCCTGAGAGACAAAGGTGTGCTGTTCTGTTACACTGTTTGGGGATGGAGGGACAACGGCTTTTCTATGGTTTCCCGGGCATAGATAGTACTTTTGATTCTGCTTTCAATGCTTTCGAAAAACATTGCGAACCGAAAATCAATGTGGTTGCTGAACGTTACAAATTCCGGCAGAGAGCTCAGAGGGCTGATGTGAGACCGTCAATCAACACATGAGTCAGGTTCACCATGTCCCTGAAACATGGTCCCGTGGGAATTGCGTGCCAAAAGCGATTTTATTGTTTAAATGGCATCTCCAGGGTCTCAGGAGACAGAAAAACTTGGGTGGCAATTTTACTTTTGGGAATTTGGGTTTTTGTGGGGGCTTAAAACGGGGGTACCGTCATTTCGCAGTTTATCGCCCGAAATGAAAGCGCTAATATTGATATAACTATTTTTATCTCTTAAAATATTAATAGGAAAATTATGAAAAAAAAATCAGGTGTCTTCCTCTTATCATCATTCATTTATGTACAAAATATTTAGTTGATATCTGAAATAATTATTGATGTTTATGTATTTCCAGATATGCACTTATGAAGAAGTTCACCCGTTTCAAAGCAAGGCCTGTTGATATTCAACGATAACGGATGTTATCCGTTTGTGACGAAGATGACATGCAGCCAATCAGTTCGCCAATGTATTAAGATCAGCAAATGACCCAATAAGATTCATTTCAGATTCTACATTCATTTAGTCTATTGTTCGTATTCATCGAGATGTTGAGTGGAGTACTTACTGGTGGTAAAAGGTGGTATGAATGTGTGAAGATTACAGAAAAGTATATTTTTTTATTTCCTTTATTTGTATCAGTGCTATGAAGTCATGTCATGAATATTACATGTTTTATCATATAATACATTTGTGGTTTTTTCAACATATATATATATATATATATATATATATATATATATATATATATATATATATATATATATATATATATATATATATATATATATATATATACCGACATAAATCATATCGTGTAAATATCACAGTAGATGCCGAAATAATGTCGCAAAGGAAAGGCAATTCCTGACACTAACTGGTGCTGAGGTTGTTAAAATCTTCTCGTCACGGATGACATATTTCTGCATTGGATACTTATCTGGGAAGAACATACTTCATAAAATATTGCTACGTTACTATCATCGATTAGGCCTAACATTCATTTATTGTACATATATTAAGTTAGAATTGTTTTATAGTAAGAGACAATCAAAGGTGCTGAAATGGACAAAATCTTAACCTGGTTCAGAGAGGGCGGATATCGTGGTTCACATACTCTGCATGTACAAATAATATATTTGTTAATACATCAATAATTATTCAGGATATCAACTAAATATTTGGTATATAAATGAATGATGAGATGAGGAAGACACCTGATTTTTTTCATAATTTTCCTCTTAAAATTTTAAAATATAAAAATAGTTAGAACAAGACTAGCACTTTCATTTCGGGCGATAAACTGCGAAATGACGGTACCCCCGTTTAAGCCCTCACAAAAACCCAAATTCCCAAAAGTAAAATTGCCACCCAAGTTTTTGTTTATAAACACGCTATAGATGGCATTTAAACAATAAAAATCGCTTTTGGCACGCAATTTCCACGGCATGACACTGTGAACCATACGACATTGTGGCCTTGCGTGAACTTACTGCCACTTGTGAGTTTGGTGAAATGGAGGAGGAGATGCTGCGTGATCAACTGGTGGAATATTTTTTGAATACCATGATTCGTGAAAGACTGCTGTTCGGAGCCAAACCTGACTTGAACAAAAGCAGTCAATATGGCCTGTCAAACTGAATCAACATTGCTGAATGTAAATCTACTATCTGATTCAGTACCGATCCAAGCAATCATCTCCAAACATGTAATTGCTTCACCTTCAACCTGTGCTGCAGACTTTTTATCCACAAAATCTGCCGTACCTGATACAGGTGTGGATTTAAAAAACAACCTTAAAAATGTGCCTTCTTGCCCTGCTTTAAAGGTAAGATGCATTCGGGAAAGTGAGACACATCTCAAAAGTCAGCCACTCTGCCCAGAAAGACATACGTGAGGTTGTCGTCCCTGAACTGTCCATGCTTTACTTGAACGATGCTCTCTCGATAAAAGATAAAATTCTCTGTAAGGTCCAAATCGAGTCACCTGCTGGGCATACCTGTAATGTGGAGTCATCGTTGATACTGGCTTCTCAGTCTCTGTTCTGCCAGAAGAGCTGCACCAGAGACATTTTGCCAACTGCCCTTTGACTGAGTCTCGTGTCAAACTGGTCACTTACTTGAAAGATGACTGACCTGTAATGGCATGCCTCCGTTTCACCATTTTTCATGATGGTGTTACGGCTCCAGCCATGTCCTACATAGTTATGCTTGGTTCACCACTGCTGGGAATGGACTTAATCAAAGCATTGTGATGCCACATTGTCCATGATTCGTGCATGTTCTGTCAACTGAGTGACAAAAGTGTGAAAATCTTCTCTGCTCCACTTCAGCCATAAAATTGCCTGAGGGACCCTGGAACAAAGTGGCAATATCCATTGTTGGACCAGTCAAACGTGGCACTTCGGACTGCTGCTATGCCATCACCATACTTCACGATTACAGTAAAAGGCGTGAGGTGGCATTTACATCAAGTGTCACTGAATGTGTGAATTGAAGGCAATACCCGCAACATGTTCTCATAGTTCTGCTGTCAGAGTGTACATTGGCACAAACCTCTTCTTACAACCAGTGCCAGTCTGCAAGAACAACTCCTTGACTCCAATTATTGAGCAGTATCCTGCGATATCCAAATCCAAACTCCACAAGATAACCCTGTCAACTCCCAAAGTTTCCTTTGCATGTGTGATGTCGAGAAACATCCAATAATTAGGTTCTTCATGATTAGCTGTCAGTTCAGGAACATCATGACGGTGACCACGGGTTACTCCGACTGCTCCTTTTACTTCATGAAACCCACCAGACAGATAGAGTTCACAGCCAGGCATAAGTGTCTCCTCATTCTTCACAATTCACTTTCTTCCATAAGAAAGTTGATGGTATTTTCTTTGTTTTTTTTTACATTTGACATCATCTTCAACCATTGCTTTGGAAGGTATGTCATCCACAAAGGATTTCAAATTTCTTGCATATGTACACTGCCTCTCCGGGCTCTTTCTCCTGATTTGAGCGGTCCTTGACTGGAGTAGTTATCACCAACTGCAATGGACTTGCATTTCATTCCAAGGATTCTGCTCAACAACCAATCAGAAAGCTCTCCAAACGTTGTGCAGGAGGCAATGTCTGTGCATATCATTTGAAGGAGCTTCATCAAGTCTATCACTCCAAATGTTGTTTCAGATAACTCAGCAGAGCATGCATGATCTTTCTCAAACGATGCAAGGGATTTACTTTCTTTGCATCCTTCTCATTAAGCCATCCATATTGGAAAGTGTGAGAGGCACCGGAACTAATTCAGAATTCAAAAAGTTTCGTCCATCCACATCTCGAGATTGAACAATGATTCCCAGTTTACTGAATATTTGTCTGTCAGTATTCAGCGTCTCTATTGCCTGCTTTCTCTTGGTTTCCACTGGTTTGTTGAGGTTGGCAAATTATTTCAGGCCTGGTTTCTTGATTGGGTCAAAGAAGCCTTCATTACCAATTTGCAATCAATCGGATGTGAAGTCTTTCATTAAAATTGCTTCATTCTCTCTCACTTTATTAAGATATTGTCACATTATCTGGAGCCACTACAGATGTAACAATATTTACAAGTGGTTGCTTTTTCTGTGGGCTTGTTCCATTATCAGTTTGAAAGTGATTTAACATTCTCTCACAAACTACGGTCACGACGTCTTTGACTATAGATGCGTCCGTATGTTTGTGCTTTACAGTAGTTTCTTTGTGGGTGGCATTAGAATCTTTAGCAACACAACTCATGTCCATTGTCATCGCTCGACCAGCTGCCTTCACGTGTGTAGTCAAGTAATACTTTGTCAGTGCCTTTTTCTCTGGTGGATAGGTAAGTATACTTTACACAGTCCTTGGTCATATTGTTCAATGCCCATGTCATGCCACATCCCAATATATGGCCAATCAGAATTGAGCACTGCTGCCTGTGTGCTGGTCAGTGCTTTATAGATTTGTGAAGTTTCTTCCTTCAGTAGAAGACCCTCTGCTAAATTGACAAATCCCCATCGGGCATAATTCTGGTTTCACGACAAATAAGATAACGGGGTGTGGAGGGAGGCATTTGAAAGAACCAACGATACAGCTCCGATCTCGATCTCTGTTTTTTTCTTCGAAATATGACAAAATTCTAAATCATCTTCCTTTTTGCCTCTTTTTGTGTGTGATCATATTTTCTTTGAGAGAATGCATTGTTCTTCTGTTTCCTCTTTTGTTTTACCATTTTCTTTACCTCTTATCAATCAGAGGTTAAATCAGTTATTCTTCTTCTCCTCCTCTTCCCTTTATAATGGGTGAGGTCCGCCGGCACCACACTTCTGCCCCACCTTGATCACGATACTCCTCTACCTCCCTCTGTCCTCAGCCAACTCTCTACTCTCAAACCACCCCGACCTTACTGATATCCTTCCTCACACAATCCTCCCATCTCAAGCACGGTCGATCTCTTTTCCTCTTTCCTTGCTCCCTCAACCAAACCGCTCTCTTTCCCATTCTTTCTTACCCCGTCCGCACCAAGTTTCCAGCACATCTCAGCCGGCATTTCACCAATCTCCCCATCAAACTCATCTGCATACCAATCCCTCCCTCAGTTCATCTCTCCTCCTTCTATCCACCCTCTCCACTTCCACAATCCTCCTGATCCAGTTGTTCTCGCAAACCTGCAGCCTCTGTTGTTGTCTTTCTGTCAGTGCCACCATCTCTGCACCATCAAGGTAGGATGTCAATACTCCCTACACCCTCCTCCACACATTCACTCTCACCTGAATCCTCCTCTGCACCTCTGCCTTGGACTTACTAACCATGGTCACTGTTTCCCCAATATATTCAAACCTATTTCCCTGCCTCATCACTTTCCCCTCAAACCTGATATTCAATTATTTTCTCTGCTGCCTGACTCACATCACCTCAAACTTCTCCATACTCATCTTCAGCCCAAGCTTACAAATGCCTCCCTCCACACCCCCATGACTTCATGCATCTCCCACTCACTCTCCAGCAAAATAGCCACATCGTCCGCATCCACCAACCTCCCCGTACTACCCCTCAAGCTGACCTTCCTGCTTACCAGCTCTATCACCATGATAAACAAGAGTGGGCTGAGAGAGCTTCCCTGCCTCAAACTGATGTCCACACTTAACTCCTCAGCCATCTCAGGAAGAACCAAAACCCTTCCCTTCGTTCCCTTCTACATCCCTTCCACCAACCAAACTTCTGCTTTCAGCACCCCCATCCATCTCGGTGTGGCCATCACCATTTCTCTCGGGACGGTGTCATAGGCCTTACCCAGGTACACCAACCCCAATGCCATTTCACCTTGCACCTCCAAAATCTCTTCTCCACCAGATGTCTCAGCGTGAACATTCCATCCGTCGTCCCCCTACCCTTTCTAAACCCCTGCTGCTCTTCTCTGATCTCCATCTCCAACCTCTTCCTTAATCTCCCGTCCAGAATCCTCTCCAGCACCTTCATGACATGACTTGGGAGCGTAATGCCTCCGTTCTTACCCGGATCTTGAACAGTTCCACCTATTCACGTATGGTAGCTCCAGTTCACCTATTTCTATCACATTTCAGCTGTTTCATTCAAAACAAGTACATTTTCTATAAATCTATTGCACATTTTCTACAGCACTGATTTGTGATTTATATCTAAGAATGAACGATTTAGAAATTACACATTAAATGTTCACCCAGAAAATTTAAAGTCAAAATTTATTTCCAAAAAAAAATCGTACGGGAAAAAAAAAAATGTATGAGCAGATTTTATGTCTCAAAAAAATTGCACAACTTTCGGAATCTCCATCCACACGAGCGAGAGTCTACCCCCATGGGCGGAACACTTGACAGCAATGAAAATTTTCCAGCAGATAAAGTACCCAAGACCACCAGAAATGCAGTCTGACCTCGTCCAGCGGAAATGTGAAAAAGCATGTTGTGGTGTCATTATGAAGTTTTTTTGGTTGATTCATCATCTCTGAGCTATCCTGAATCAGAATCAGCCGGGTGCCAGACTCGCACCCTTGAGGAATTTTGTTTGGAGGCGAAAAACAAAATGGCCTCCACCGACTTTCCATAAATTCTGTTTTGGGCTTTTTCTTCAGTTCTAATGAACTTACAAACACAATCTTGGTGTCTATACCATGTTTTCATGGTCAAGGAATCCGATCATGATAAAATTGAAGGTGTATATATATATATATAAGACCTGTCTCATATTTTCAAGTTTGCGACCATTTTAATATGAAAAATGGTATTTTGCAGTTTCACTGATCACTTCGAGTGAGAAATTGAATTTGATGAACCCTCAAATATTAATACTACTCACAATAATAGTCAATGACGGCTGAAGTAACTTACTTGCAATGATGAATGAATTGATGATTACATTGGAATATGATTTTTACACAAATATATCCGGATACATGTGGGTAGTTGACTATGACTTTGGGTTTTGTCTTAAAGTCAGTATTTAAATGTACACGATTTTGAAATTACCTTTTATTTTTCGGCAAAAAAATATTAACTTTGTCAAGGAAGCAATGTTCTACATTATGTTCAATCTTCGTCATCGTCATCGTGATGAGCAGTTACTGCCCTTGTCTGTTTGTTACAACAGTCTGATCCAGCATTACAACTGCAAAACATCGAACATGACATCTGTGCTGCCACACAACCACACCTCCCGGTGGGACATGGCCGGCTGGTGGAGCATCCACACTTGATCAGCTGCAGAATGGTGACTGGTGCAGCAGACACATCAGGTGGAAGTGTGTTTGGACACAACATCGCACCGTCCTCACCTTCTTGCCATCCATACTTGATGGGATCCAAGTTCGCAGAGTCTGACTGAGAGGCCGGTTTCCACAAATAGACTTGACGATGAGCATGATGTACATGTTGAACAAAGGCATCATGCGATGGGGGCAACGACTTCAATTTCGGAGCAGAGGTAATCTTCGAGTTGGCCATCTTAGACTTCCACAACTGATACCGGTGTGTCGACATATCCCCTTCGAGTTTGGAACCATAACAGGCAGCAATGAAGGTCGTTGCCTCAGATATAATCTTTTCCTCGTCTGCTTCCACCTGACCAAGTAAGGTGGGATGATGTCCGCCCATTAGAACCTTCAGCACTGTGGCCTTTCCAATGCCAAACAAATATCACACAGTCTCGCATCCGGTCAGAGCATGTACAGCAGGCAGATATTTGGCGATGCTTTTGTGTTTCAGTGCTGTTTGGCGAATGTCTACGTTCGCCCTCCCAGCACATGGACTCTCCATGGTGACATCCACAGTCATGTTTTCCTTGAGGTAGAAATGAATCAACAGGACAAAGACATCTGAATTGTCGCAGATCACTTTGATGTGTGAGTCACCACTGACACCTGACACAATTCTAAGTGATGGATGATGATGACATCGTCTTCTTCATGGTGTGTTTTCAGATCCTGTCTCTGGGGAGTGGAATTGTTCCATACTTGTACTGGTGTGGGATTTTTTCTGGTGATCACAAGTTTGGTGTGGTTGTCCACAATGTGGGTCATCAGATACTGACAGATCAAATCGATCAGTTGTACTTTGTTGTCGGCTACATTTTGCTCCATTTGATTATTTGATCTGTCAAATGCCACTTTTTGCGCTGGAAGTGTTGTTTGTAAGTTGAGTTGATGTTTTCAACTTGAATCATGACCTGCACGACTGTCGCTCATCATTTGTTTCTTGCTGATTTTGATGTACCTGTCGAAAATCAGGTATACGTCACAACCCTCCAGGTGGTATTTGATGGTTCCCATGAAGTTGATCACACAATCCTCAACTGTACCATTTGTGGGCCAATGTACAGTCCCTAACATGGCACTTCCATCGATTTGACTTGATTGCTCAACTTGGAGTTTCGTCCAAAGGATTGCTTTCGACTGAGCACGCATCACACTGCTCTCATCAAACAAGGAGGCTGGGACAGGGGACAGTAAATAAGAGAGGACATCCTTGATATCAATATCCCTGTATTGTTGGAGACATATGACTCGGGTGTCGATCAATTCGGTATGATATACTGGCCTTCCATCCAGCTTGATGCTCTTTTTGGTCGAAGTCATCAGGGTCACTTTCTTGGTTAGTGTCTTGTTGAAGCTTGTTGACCATCAGATTCAAATTCCACCATCTGTTGTTGTCCAATCTTGAGAGAATCATCAACGTTTACCTTGTCTGTCACATGAAACATCGTTGTAGACACCAAAATTGTGTTTGTAAGTGTATTAGAAGTGAAGATATAGAATGTGTGGCGAATCTGTATTATTAAAGCCGGCAATCAGCTTCACCACGAGAGGCTGATCAGTAATCGGCTGATCTCGCCTGATTGACAGTTACCTGTCTCTCTGTGAAAGCAGCTGTTAACGATGAGGAGAGGAAGAATTACTTTGAGGAGATTGAGAGAAGCAAGAGCTTCGATGAGAACGAACCCGGCAGAGTGTGCAGAGGTGATCAGAACAAGTGTGGAGAGCTTTTCACACAGGAGTGTGGAGAGATGAAAATGCTTCAGCTTGCCAGAGCAAAGAGCTTTTGAGAACGCTGTGATGGAGCAGAGTTTTCCATCAAGTGATTGAGCAAGAGCTGTTACACCAGAAACCACCTGCTGACACAACAATCTACGATTCATAAATCCTGCACAGCATTGACACCACCGGGTTTGAAAAGAACCTCCTGACATTGTTGTGTCGTTCCCTGAACTGGATTTGTCAAATGAATGAAAGAGCTCGCCAAAATGGGGCCACGTGAGGAATAGTGCTGGTCATTTTGGGGCCACATGACTCATATTGTTGGTGTCGTTGGTATGTGGAGGGTTGTTTTCCACTTGGGCCAGATATAATTGTTCATGGCACAGGGGGCACGGTTGAGCATGTGTCTGGACTTCCGATGCACGGTTTTGGAGAAGAAGGGAACTATATTGTGTAAGTGCTCATCCTCCAAATTTGCATCGAGTTAGGAATGTACGTGTGGTCTCCGGCGGTTAGACTCTGCTGACTGACGTGACTGCACGGATGGAGAGTTCTCATGGCTTTCCTTGAGGTCTCAGACCATTTGTAGTGCAGCTTTTTGTGGGGAGGGGAGGGAAGGAGGAGGCAGTGTGAGGGGAGGGAAGGTGTCAGCGGCATGGGGGGATGGGAGGGAAGGCATCATGAGGAGAGCGGAATGGGAAGGCAGTGTGATGGAAGGGGAAGGGAAGGCATTCATTTTTGTCTGGTTTCAAGAGGGGAGGATGTTAATCAACCTTCTCCAGATCCAGACGACGTCACCACATGGTCACAGCCACATGGACTCTATGGTCAACATGTCCGACGACGCAGAGCTCCAAGGACTGTGGGTGGTGTGCTGGACCACCACATCCCCGAGAGAGGTGCCCTGCCAGAGAAAGGCTATGTCGCAACTGCTCTAAGAAGGGACACTCTGCCAATGTTTGTCAGTTTGGTGATCGCAAATGCAATGTTCAACAAGCCCATGTGAGGAACAGGAAACACTCAAGAGAAGTGTCAAAAGGGAGGGTTGATGCAGTAATGTGTCCCATTTCTCAAAGTCGCAATATTCACTCGCTGATGCTCACTCATATTTCTCCTTTTCAAACTGGAACACATCACTTCGTCTTGTCTTATTTATTGCAACCCAAATTCCAGCTTGCTTCATTCAGAGGATGCCAGTGGAGAAAAATTACGACCTTGTCAATGATTTTCACTCATTTTCACAACAGGAGAGGTAAGCTTTGTTAAAACCGATTAATTATATGTTGTTTTAGACAGAACCAAATCACAAAATGATTAATAATTATTGTTTTTGTTTTGTTTTTTCGAACAGGCTGTCCCCAATAACAAAAATTATTTTCCCACATGGGTAAAAAAACAAATCATTCATACATATATATATATATATATATATATATATATATATATATATATATATATATATATATATATATATATATATGGTGTCCCAAAAAAATATACAACTTTTAAAATGCTTCGTTTGATCCTAAAAAAGCAGTAATTTTGTCACTAATGCTTAATTTCTTGTTGCAGAGACGCTGAAGTTTATTTTGATCCCAAGCAAGCGCCAGAAAAATGCCAACACTGACCGTATAACAACGGACGAAAATTGTTGAACTTTGGCACCAGACGAAAAGTGTGATACAGGTGCAACGTCTTTACTCGAGACATTTCGGAATCCACTTGCGCCATGCACCAAACTTTCGGACAACAAAGTGCACCATCGCAAAGCTTACCAATGTGGGAACCATCTGTGACCTTCACAAGGGTCACGGTGGTCGGAAGAGGAAAGGTCGTAGTGAAGAAAATGTGGAAATGGTGAGACAGGCGGTCGTTCAGAGTCCAAAAAAAAAAATCGATTCGACGACTTTCTGCCGAGACAAACATTCATAAGAGCACCGTTCAGAGGATCCTTCGCCAAGACATTCATGCCTTTCCATACAAAATTCAAACGGAAACGGTGCTTACTGATCAACAGAAACGCAAACGACTAGACTTTGCAAATTGGTTCTCAGGAAAGTTGGAAGAAGACGCAGACTTCCTAAAAAAAACTTCACATGATGGACGAATGCCATGCTCACTTGTCCGGGGAGGTAAACAAGCAAAACTTTCGGTACTGGGGAACTGAAAATCCTGGTAATGCATCAACTGAACTGGTGCCTCGATCTGTTCTCAAAGTTACCATGTGGGTGGCGGTTGGTTGGTATGGGATAATTGGTCCATACTTCTTTGAAGATGACCAGGGACGCACTTGCACGGTAAACCAGAGGAACTATCGCGAAATGATTTAGGAATTCTATCTGCCTGAGCTACGTACTCAGGCCCGAAGGAGAAACAACCTGATCCAGATGAGAACCCAGTGGTTCCAGCAGGATGAGGCACCGCCCCATACAGCCAGGGAAACAAGGCGTTTTCTCAACCAACATTTTGAGGGCCGCTTTATCTCCCTCTACAAAGACGTTGAGTGGCCACCGCATTCCCCTGACCTTACTCCTCCAGACTTCTTCTTGTGGGGGTATCTCAAGGACAGGATCTATGGAAACCCTCGGCCTCAGACTCTTGATCAGCTGAAGTTTATTTCAGACGTGATCCCTTGAAGAACATATGTGCTGATTTTCATGGCTTGAGCTATGAAATTGGCTTTCGGAATTGATTTTGAGCCAAATGTCGCATAACAAGAGGTTTTTCGGCCATTGCTAGGCAACCAAAGGGGCGTTAGCAACCAGTACCTACGCGGAACAACGAGGTCATAAACTGGTCCAACCACCCAAATTTCATCAAAATCGAACAACTGCAAGGGGGTCAAAAACCCCCGACAAACACACACACTGACAGACCGACACCAGGACCAACAAATAAGGACTATAAATCTCCGATCAGTCATATATATATATATATATATATATATATATATATATATATATATATATATATATATATATATATATATATATATATATATATATGTATTTAGAGAAAAAGTTATTTATTTTTTGGGGGCTTTTTTTAGAAACTCTATGTTTTATCCTAAGTTCAGGTTTAATTTCAAGATAATCCATTATTTTGTTTATGCTATATCTTGTGTTGATATTTCCCTGAAAATGACAATCGTGAATAATAGATATCATCAATCCATGAAACATTACCGTCATTTGTTCAGTCTCTTCTCTTGTAAGAAAAGTTGTATTATCACCCTCATACTTAACATTAATTTATCTTATTAATCTTGTAAAGTAATTCATTATTGGTGTAATTTTGAAACAGTTATGTTCCTTTTTATATTTCATAATTTCATTTATTAGAAGATAATCACAGAATATACATTGTTTATGGGCTTTTGTCTGTGTTTAATCCCACCCTATCACATGCAGGACAATTCTCAAATTTGTCATACGAAGAATCAGGGAATTGAAGGGGCTCAAGATCTAGTATACTATTCATATTTTTAAAGTAAAACTTTACTTCAAATAAAATTCATCTTCGGTACTTTTCATTGGTGCATTCACAATCATCTGTAAAATTACTTTCGTTTGAACACAAACTCTCGGTATCATAACTGTCTTCTGTTCCAAAAGAGATGCCACCATCACGATGATAATCTTCACTTGAATAATGACTCATTTAATTACTAGAAAAAAACATTACCATCTCTTTCCATATCTTTTTTTCATTCACAGATTAAACAACCACATAATTTTATATTAAAGGTAATTTGAAAATGGTTCCAAGCAACTACTGAACGAAATGTCATTTCACCCCAGATATTTAAATCTCTAATTTCTTCATGGTTTACATATTTAGGGTTATTAAAGAAAACACAAATTTTTCCACATTTACAACTCATAGTTTGATCCTCTTTATCCATTACCTTAGTAAAAAGGATTTTCTTTTTTGATACTTTTGCGACTTTCATTACCTCCCTAGTTTACGATAGATCTCAAGAAGTAAGGGTGAAACTTTTGTGAGGACGACTTCAATTGATGTTTTCCCACTGAGGGAAAATGCTCTTCCTTGAAAGGGAAATGATGAGGAACTCCTATTATCTTTCATCATAGGTTTTATCCAGAAGTTATTAAACTCATCTTTGTTCAATTTTACATAAGAGCAATGTATTTCATGATCTTTTTAATCGGGGAGATTGATTGAAATTTGTCTTTGGTGTTTAGAAACATTGTATTTATGAAGTAAAAAAAATTCACCGCAATCTTAAGATGGTGTGTGGTTCTGTAGGTTTCCAGACAAGATCATTGAGAGAGGTGTATCGTTTCATACGAGGTCAAAGTAGGTGTTTGGAGAAAGAACAGAGAGATGTATTGTTTGTCATTATACTAGATGGAGATACGAGTAGGAAGAGAATGAAGTTGTTTGAGAGATTGAGGAGTAAAATAATATTTGTTGGTTCACTGGCAGAGTGGGAAAGAGAGCTCTCACAATTCCTCTATTTGAATTTTTCAAGAGAGGAGAAAGGAGAGCGGGGAGGTATTCGAGAATCATAAGGAGAAAGCACTTTGTTGCGTTTAATTCCCCCTCCCCCTTTCCCCTGCAAAGGGAAGAGGGAGACGAGTCTCGGTTTTGGGTGCTCTGGAGGGGCGAGTCAGTAAGCCATCTTATTTTCCCCATTGACTTGAATGTAAAATTTTGAATTCTCTTGAAGTCCCAAAGCCCGACAACTTTGGCCGGTCTTGCAAGAAACCAACAGCACCCACCCTCAGCATTGACATTCAAGGTGAGCCAGTTCCTTTCATAATTGACACGGGTACATCTGTGAACATCATGACTGAACAAACATTCATGAATATGTAATCACTGCAGTGCATGCTGAAATCTCACTCACCATGTTTTCCCATCTCTGCATCTGGATCATGCATGCCTCTGCCAATAAGTGGCCAGCGTGACCTTAAATCAAATAAAAGGACAGTGAGTTGTCAGCCGCATTTTTCATTCTTCAGACAGGAGCTGGACTCCATAATGGCAACCTGATGAGTGCTGACACAGCACAGAAGGTCGATCTCATCAGCTTCGCATTTACGGCATTTTGAGACATAACTCAAGATCTACACAAAGAGTACCGTGATGTCTTCCACGGCATTGGGAAAATGAAAGATGTCAAGGTCAAGCTGTATGTCGATGAAACGGTTACACTGACAGCTCAGCAACATCAACACATCCCGTACCATATGTGGAAGAAAGTAGAAGACTTTGGACACTCAGAGAGCCTGGAAATTCTCGAAAAAGTCGAAGACCCAACTCCATGGGTTTCTCTCATCGTAGCAACACCAAAGCCCAAGAAGCCTGACGAGATTCACATCTGTATCGACATGCGACTCCCAAAACAAGGTGATCAAAACAACCAGATGCATCATGGCAACGATCGATGACATTCTTATGCAACTGAACAAATTAACAGTATTCAGCAAGCTCGATTTGAACTCTTCGTTTCACCAACCAGAGATAGTGGAGAAGTCGAGAAACATGACTGCATTCTCGACCCATGTTTGACTGAGACATTACAAACATTTAAACTTTGGTGTCATGAGCACAGCCCAAATTTTTCAAAACCACATCACTGAAATTTTAGCCAACATACCTGGAACCCTGAACATCAACGATATTTTGATTCATGGCAAAACACAGACGGAGCATAATGACATGCTGAAGAAAGTGTTTGCTCACCTCCAAGAAAGACACCTGACCCTCAATGAAAGAAAATGCGAATTCAACAAGGACATTAGGACACAATATAATTATATGGCTGTATTTTCAGTAAGAATGGCATCTCACCTGGCCCAAAGAAGGTGGAAGCCATCCACAAAGTATCAAGGCCTGCCAATGCAAAAGTAGTGCATCGATTCCTCGGCTCGACCAACTACATTTCACGTTTCATTCTGCATTACACCAAGATCACGAAACCCCCAAGAGATGTGACATGCAGGGATGTGACACCAATCAGCCAGATTTATTGGGGAACATCAGGGAACACAACACAAGCAAAACATTCATGACAATGTCTTAATTGATCTATAACCCGTTCTTAACTCGGGAACTACGGATTACGGGAGTGGACCTCTGAACACGAGATGGCTGTAAAAGACTTTCAGTCACATCTTATCTGACAAGTTTCATGGTCACGGCCTACTATACGATACAGCCTGACTTGGAAACAGAAGTTATTGTGGATGCTGTACCCTATGGCATTGGTGCAGTCTGAGCCTTACAAGATGAGGACTTTCATCGCATTGTTACCAATGCCAGGCATGCACTCACCGACATTGAGTCTCGCTATTCGCAGACAGAGTGTGAAGCACTTGCGGAAGTTTGGGCTTATGAACACTTCCTTCTCTACATTTATGGCCATCACTTTACAGTCATCACTCCAACTGCAACTCTCCCACTTCCAGAACCTCTGCCCGCATTGAATGGTGGAACATACGTCCTCATGCATATAATTTCACGCATCATTACCAGCCAAGCAGCAATAACCCGGCTGATCACCTCAGCTGCCACCCAGTTCTGACGGCTGATTATAAGACATCCCATGAGTCAAGAGTGGCAAATGAGTATGCTAACTTTGTACTCCACCACACATTGCGAAAGACATTGACGCTTCATGAAATTAAGACTGCAACACGAGCTGACCACACTCGACAAGCAGTGATGAATGGCAGTGCATCTAAACCAGTATTACCCATCTCAAGACCACTCAATCGTTGGCTCAATGTTTCAGATACTGAAGGCTGTAAGGGATGAACAGTCCATCAGTGATGAGCACGTTCTGCAACACAGTACCCAAGTCATCATCCCAAAGTCACTCCAGCAACAAGTCATCAATATTGCCCATGAGTGTCACCAAGGCATCATCAAGATGAAGAGACTAATCCATGAGAAAGTGTGGTTCCCACTACAGTCAAATCCCATCTTGCCTGTCTTGCCACAACTCCAGAGTCCAGAGTACTCTTTAGAACCCCTCCGGATGACCGGACTGTTTGCTCATCCTTGGTCTGAAGTGAGCATCGACTTTGCAGGATCCTTTCCATCGTTAGAATACCTCCTGGTGGTCATCGACTCTTAATTACAGTTCCTTGGGGGAGACACTCTGACCTCTACAAGTGCGAAGGCAGTGATCCCATGACTTGGTGGGATCTTCACCCGCGATGGTGTTACCGATATCGTAAATTCAGACAATGGTCCCCAATTCAACAGTGCTAACTTTGTGCACAATTTTCTGCATACCTCAGTTTCAATCACCGATCCATCACCTACCCCTTTGGCAACAAGCCAACATCAAAAAATGTATGCTTGTACTCAAAAAGACCATCCAGGCTGCACTAATTGAAAGAAAGGTATGGAGACAAGAACTTTTCAAGTTCCTACGAAACTTCAGAGCGACACCACAATGCAGCACAGGTGTCAGCCCTGCTGAAGCTCTTTTTGACAGGAATATGAAGATAAGACTCCCTGAAGTTGGCAGTGAGAGAGGAACCTCACCATTGGACGAGACAATCCGAAGACAAGACGTCAACATGAAATGAAAGATGAAAAGATATTCTGATGCCTGACACCATGCAGCTCATGCAAACATTCAGATGGGTGATTTGGCTATAATGTACAGAGAGATATTCGTTTTCCCTGCCCTGCTGTTGTAACTTTCTTACTCACTTCCCCCACATCTAAACTCTGTGTGTTTTTATGTTGTTTTCCTCTGTTTTCCTTTTGAAACACAAATGAGCCTTGCAGCTCAAGACCATGGTGAATGTGTGGTGAATTTACATTGTAAAAGATGGAAATTAGCTTCATCATGGTCGGCCACATGGGCAAGGGATCTGTTGTGGATCCACATGGGCACGGGATCTGTTGTGGATCCACATGGGCACGGGATCTGTTGTGGATCCACATGGGCACGGGATCTGTTGTGGATCCACATGGGCACGGGATCTGTTGTGGATCCACATGGGCACGGGATCTGTTGTGGATCCACATGGGCACGGGATCTGTTGTGGATCCACATGGGCACGGGATCTGTTGTGGATCCACATGGGCACGGGATCTGTTGTGGATCCACATGGGCACGGGATCTGTTGTGGATCCACATGGGTACGGGATCAGCATTGAATCTGCATTGTAAAAGACAGCAATTAAATTCACCAGAGGAGGAACATCGGCTGATTTGCATGATTGACAGTGAACAGCTGCTTACACAGAGAGACAGTGAATCAATCGCGAGGATCGGGAAAAAGAGTTTTGAGGAGAACGGCCAAGAGTGCGGAGCTTTTAACACAGGAGTGTGGATAGCTGAAAGCACCTGAGATCGCCAGAGCAAAGATCTTTTGAGAATGTTGTGTTGGAGCAGAGTTTTTCATCAAGTGATTGAGCAAGAGTTGTTACACCGGGATTCAGCTGCCGATACAATGATCTCTGCTTCATAACTCCTGCATGACTTTGACACCGCAGGGTTTAAAACAACTTCCCGACATTGTTGTGGATTTCACTGTACGACGGTGTTGCGGTATTTATCGAACGAGTGACAAATCCAGCCAGAAGAGGAGAATTGTTGAGCAATCTGCCGTTTGTTCGGATGAATTGTTTTGAGAGCATGTATCGAGTTGGGGTTAATTTGTTTGTTGATTGCATGACCTATTGTATTTTTGGTTGTTAAATGGTATCTCTGTTCTGCAATTCCTTCTCCCATGCCATCTACATTGTGAATAAAGATCGTCTTGGGGTTGGATTCCACTGGTTCTGGTGGCCTTGTTTGATGGTTTCGGCTTGTGGTGTGGTTCGGAAAACCACGTACTATTTATAAAACAAAACTAAACAAGTGGTGCCAGGCACAACAAATCCCGCCCATTTAAGGCATAAAGTTATTTTGGGGATCAAATTTAAATTTGATACATCCTTAACCTGAATGTTGATTATGAGGAATAGAATAAGGAATATTTTAGTCTTAGTTTGAAGTCAATTAAACCATTTTTGACGAAGTTATGAGCGAAAAACAATTTTGACCTTTTCGTGACCTGACCTTGTTGACCTTTGACCTAATTGGATCCAAAAGTTAATGGGGTCGTCCGAGGTTCAGTACCCACCTGTGGATACAATATGACAGTGTTTCAGCCAGCCGTTTTCCCGTAAAGTTGTATTTTCATAACCATGTTTTAGTTTTAATGGAAAATTTGTAATTTTGACAGATGACCATGACCCCTTAAACTTCGGACCCTTCCGATCTTCACAAATATGCATTTTTTCACGATAGGAATGGGAAGGATTATAAGTGACAAATAGAATAAGGTTCACTCGAAGCTTAGTTTGAAGTAAATCAGATTATTTTTGATGAAGTTATGAGCGAAAAACGATTTTGATCTTTTCATGACCTTGCCCTTGGATCCAATTGGACCCAAAAGTTAATGGGGTCGTCCAACATTCATTGCCCACCGGTGGATTAAATTTGATAGTGTTTGCTAAAGCTGTTTTTCCGTAAAGTTGCGAACAGACAGACAGACAAACAAACAAACAAACAGACAAACAAACTGGACGATTACAATCTCCCACTCCCTCCCTCCGGGGGGGGGGGTGGGACGGGATAATTATCATTCCTGAAAAAAACAAAAAATCAAACCAAACTAAACTCATCCACCACATTTCTACTCACAAGATAAGCTCAAATTTTAGGACAAAGTAAATAAGGATGTAATGCTCAGCCAACAACATGGAACGAAACACGAGGAATCAATCAATGTAATAACTTTAAAGTGTGTGCCCGATCCTGCTGTTTAACCCCCCACTGGTTCTTTCTCTCGCTGAGGGTTCGCTATTATTCGTCGAGATGCCAAACAGCCATTTCAGGGAAAAGTGTCTACTTTCTACTGAAAGTTCTACTGTCTACTGAAAAAAAAAAGAAAAAAATTTTGGTGTCTACTACTATTTGTCATGCGACAGACAAAGTAAACGTTGACGATTCTCTCAAGATTGGACAACAACAGATGGTGGAATTTGAATCTGGATGGCCAACAAGCTTCAACAAGACACTAACCAAGAAAGTGACCCTGATGAATTCGACCAAAAAGAGCATCAAGCTGGATGGAAGGTCAGTATATCATACCAAATTCAACTACACCCGAGTCATATTGTTGTGGGCCGGGGGTCGGTGGTGAGAAACGACCACGAGGTGGAGCAGTGGAGTCGTCTCCCACCGAACACCCGGAATTGATGTCGTGACTCTCGGATAAGTCCGAAAGGTCACGGGTCCCTCAGCGGACTGTGGTCGCCAATATTCCGACGGCGTGGGGTAGGATTAATTGCCTAATTTCAATAAACCTAAGTACCCACGTCATCCAATGACCGGGGAAAACCACACCCTCGACGGACCTCGGACAGAACGGACCGTTTCGGCCTAAGTCACATTTGCTCTAAGGCGAGGATACGGCGGCCGTACGCCCTCTGAATTGACAGAAACGTGCGGCGGCCGCAGAGTTTGTGCGGTGGCCTCAGGGTGGCCCTACGCCGTTTGGCTATCTTTTACAGGCCGTAGGGGTCGCCGTGGAATTATAACGTGGAGTTATAACTTTTTTCATTTCTCCGTTGGCCGTAGCAATTCGACATGCCGTAGTTGTGACGTCGTTGTGTTCCACGTCGGGAGTACGGTGGGCTTGCGTTATTCGTGCGGCTGCCGAAGGCTCTTATCAATGAAAAATGAATTTTGCCCTAAAACCGAATACATTTTAAAAACTGAACACAACGTAGCGTTCATGTTTGTTCACGTGCCTCCCCCACCTGTTCGACGCGCATCTTCACGCTTTGTTCATTCAGTTCGTCGGTGGAAGTCCTCGTGAAAGCATCTCTCGTGTGTCGATCGCGACTTTACCTCGTGTTTTCACCTTCATTTGTGATTTTTTTACTCATCTTGTGTTTTAATTCATAATAAAAAAGCAATCCGATCACGTGATGTGACAGACTGTCGGGCAAGGATTTAATTTCACATAAAAACCGGTTGTAATTTGGAATATCCATGATTACCTCCGTCCGATGCGTTTGATGAAAGTGATTGTGGTTCTGGGGGCATCATGTTTGATGAGTTGCCCTGGGGGCAGCGCTCTCGCAGAGTGCGCGAGCGATCGGAACCCAGGCTGGAGCTCGAGCCTGTGTGGACCTTTGGATGTGGTGATTGTACCAGTTTACAAACAATACACCGCCACCGAAGGTCATTTACTCATCTTATTTTACCTTAAACATGGGGAATTTCAGTTGAAAGTGTCTTGAAAGTGGGTTTTCTTGGGGTCCAGGAACAGATTAATTCACTCCATTATTTCTTATTGGGAAAACGGTTTAGGAATCGAACTTTTTGCAATCCGAACAGCCTCCTGGAACGAATTCAATTCGGATTCTGGGGGCACCACGTACTGGTATATTCCGAACTGTTATATTTTTATTCCAGTAAAAAAAAAGAACTGGTATATATACCCACTCGTAACCGTCTGTCTGGTCGCACGTTCGCCTTTGGGCCCCCTGCGGTCGCCTTGCGGGCACCTTGAGGCAACCTTGGGTCTGCCTTGAAAATTCTATGGCTGCCGCAGGGACGCCCAAAGGTCACCGTGCGACATCAAATCAAAGACCGTACGGCACCCCCACGTTTTCGGTCTCCACAATTTCTAAATATGCCGTGCAGCTCCCCAAAAAATAAAAACATATCTGACTACTACATTGTGTGACCGTGGAAATACTGCGGCCGCCAGATCATTGCTCGTGGCCGTAGATTTTGGAGACCCACGGCCGCCGTGGCAAATGTGACTTCGGCCTTCCCGAGCCCGATCCGGGTGTAAACCGAGCGGGGATGACCAACATCCGTCGGTCCAAATGAACAATTTATGATTTACGGCCCGAACAGCCTCACTCGTTCTCAAGACGCACCTTGCTCGGCCAGTGAAGGAAAGCACAGAAAACGAGCTGGAACATTTAATAGGAGTTTATTTATAACAATATTCGGGGAGGGGACACAGAGCAGAGTTATCATGAATAAAGAAATGTAATGTACAAGCAAAGGAAAACACTTACACAATATCTACTTACAGACAGGGCCCACGGACACACACACACACACACACACACACACACACTCACACACACACACACACACACACACACGGACACACACACACACACACACGGACACACACACGGACACACACACGGACACACACACACACACACACACACACACTCACACACATACACACACACACGGACACACACACGGACACACACACGGACACACACGGACACACACGGACACACACACGGACACACACACGGACACACACACGGACACACACACACACACACGACCCCATGGGTCTTTAGTCGGTGGAGCCGGGCCGGGGTACCTGTTCCGCCTCGTGCGGTCACTCCAACCCGAACCACCACGGTCGGACTCGATCCCACGACCTGAAGTCCACGGCCCACGACCCTGGCTGCTCGGGCACCAGACTTGCCCTCCAAAGGACCGCAGAGCGCTCCAAGCACGACCACGACCGTCTGCAGAGCGCTCCAAGCACGACCACGACCGTCTGCAGAGCGCTCCAAGCACGACCACGACCGTCTGCAGAGCGCTCCAAGCACGACCACGACCGTCTGCAGAGCGCTCCAAGCACGACCGTCTGCAGAACCCTCGTCGACAGCCCCTCCACTCTCACGACCACCGACCACTCCTCCATCTCTTGAGGTGGGAGGGGTTTCTTTCTTCGCCACTCGCCTCTTGATTGGACGGTCGGTTGTCAGGTGACTCGTGGCGGCCTCCAGATTGGCTGGGGCACACGTGTCGTGCTCGCCCTCCGCTCATTGGCTGGAGGAAATGCTCTTTGCCCTGCCTTGGGGCGGAGTCTCGATCTGAGGCGATGGAGGCTCCGCCCACACCTTCAGCCAAAACACGTGGGCAATGGCGACCGGGTCGAGTGCGGGACGGTGGCGTTGTTGTAGTTGTTGTTGAGGATGTTGTAGTTGTTGTCGTTGTTGAAGATGTAAAAACCGAACTAAAAAAAAACTCACTGCGCACACACGAAATTCCCATTAGACATCGGGGATGGATTCTAACTATAAACACACACTTATCGAAATAACTGAACTCCGGGGACACTGGCGGTCTGTGTGCACAAGGTTTCCCAATCCGTGACAATATAAGTACAGACATTATATGGCATGACCTCACACCAATTGCAACACAAACTCTTTCAACTGGTTTATTCTCATACATACGTTCTGTATAACATCTCAAAAGTCCTAAGGAATCCAAGTGGTGGAAACGATCGAAAAGTACTGAAATCGGTGATGGCATTTTTCTCCATGCCGCCCATGTTAAAATAATGGATTTTTGCATGTCTGCTTGTCTGATGTCCACACAAAGGGTTCAGTACAATCCACAATCTCCCAGAAACTTTGTTTTACATGAGACATGATATTGGGTGCAGCACAGTGCATGTTCAAAAGGAAATTCACAACAAATTGAAGAGATTTACATTGTAAAAACGCTCAAGTTAAAAGTTGCAAAATGTGCAATCAGTGAAATTAATGTGTGGTGATTTGGCACAATTACTGTACTTTAAAAATGAATACTCATGTTTTTTTTTTTACATTATTGCAGTGCCATCACATCCTGAACAATGAGTGGCCCTCCACGATGTGCCATTTGTAAGGACCCTGCAGAGGGGGGCGGACACCCACCATCCACACTTACTGAAAAGGAGAGTGACGCCATCAACCGAGCAAGTAAATCCAAAAATGATGACATTCGTACATCACCTGGGGAACTGGTTCATCAAGTCTGCTGCAAGAAATATACCAGCCAGCAACAAATAGCGAAAGCACTAAAGGAGAAAGGACAAGAGCAAGTCGACAGGCATGTGCGACGACGCTCAGCTGATGAGAAGGAGTTCCATTATGATAGAGACTGTCTGTTCTGTGGGAGGTCAGCGCATGTTGGGACCAAGAGGAAGATTTCTGAATGGACTGTATTCCCATTGAGGACAGTTGAGTTCAAGGATACGCTCTTGAAATCTTGCAATGAAAGAGGAGATGCCTGGGCAGTCAGAGTGAAAGCTCGTGTGTTGCATGTGCATGACCTGCATGTTGCAGATGCAGTGTATCACCAAGTGTGCAGTGTAAATTTCAGGACCAAGAAGCAAATGCCAGCAGCTCATCAGAACAGCGAAATGGAGGTAAAGAAAACAAAACTGGGTCGGCCACAAAACGAAGAAAGATTTAATGCCTTTCTGGAAGTTGCGAACTTTCTCGAAGAAAATGACAATGAACAGATCACGATCAATGATCTTGTTGGCCGGATGGAAAACAATCTCCAAGGCTCAGAATGTCAAGCATATGGCAACACGCAAATGAAGTTCAAACTGAAGGAGCAGTTTGGTGACAGAATCATCCACACCGCGATTGATGGGAAGCCAAATGTGGTTACCTTCAGAAGCACAGCCAAAGCGATCCTCCAGGACTTTGATGCTCACAGAAAAGCTGATCCCAAAACAGAGAAGAAGAGGATAATTGAAACTGCTGCCAAACTTATCAAAAATGACATCAAATTAGTGGAAACGTACCATGAAGTATATCCTGACTGTGAATCACTGAAGTCTGAAGAGGATGCCATCAACTTTCTTCCAGAAAGCCTCAGGGTTCTCCTGAAAGGGTTGCTTGGGGTAAAAAAAATGCCGGCATGAAAACTGCCTCCATCGGACAAGCAATCATACAGGCGACCCGACCAAGTGTTATTCTGGTGCCACTGCAGATTGGGCAAGGAGTCCAGGTCTACCACCACTTTGCATCACGCTTCCTGGTCGATACGCTTCACAAGCTTGGATTCTGCTGCTCCTACAAGGAGGTGCAAAGATTTGTTCGCAATGCTGTTGTGTCGCTGAGAACTGACATTCCTGGCTTCTCGGGTGAGTTCATCCAGTATGCCGCTGACATTGTGGACCCCAACATTAGCACCCTGGATGGCAACAACACCTTCCATGGTATGGGGATTATTGCTGCCGTAACACCAGCTACCAAGACCATCAATCCCATCCTCAGAGCAAAAGTCACCCCTGATGTATCCATGGTGGGAAGAGTTCCAATCCTGTTCCACAGGGAAGTAGGTAGTGGAACAGACGCAGTGACGTACCAGAAGCTTGTCACTCTGGAGGCACAAGACCCAACGGCAGATCTGGATCTTATATGGAAGACAGCCATCATTTTTGCCCCACCAAGGCGAGCATGGTCTGGGATGATGCAGTTTGTACAGCATGGCAATCATCCAGGGAAATCCTTTGTCTTACTTCCATTGATCGACATGAATCCCAGTGACACCACAGGCATCTTCTCAACACTGAAGTTTGGAAGTGAGCATGCCCGCTGCCACAATGCCACACCAATCATTACCTTTGATCAACCACTATGGTGGAAGGCCCTCTTGATCATTGATGCTGAACCGGAAGGAAGGGACTTGAGCAACATAGTCCTGCGACTTGGAGGCTTCCACACCGAGATGAATTTCCTGGGGTCCATCAGGCATTTAATGGCTGGATCTGGGTTACAAGAAGTTCTGGAGCTCATCTATGCAGACAACGCCATGGTGCACATGATGACAGGGAAGGGAATTGCACGGGCTGTGCGTGCACACCTCCTTGTCGATGGTGTCCTCAATGCCATGATTATGTCAGACGCACTTAATGTGGCTCTCCCTCAACAGTCTGGTGAGCCAGAAGATGCAGATTCACAGGAGATCAATGATGCACAGATGTCATCAGATGAAGATACTCCAGCTTGAGATGGGAAGGGAAACCCTGATCTGGATGAAGTTGCTGTTCTCTTTGAACATTTGATGGAGGGATCAGTGCCTGCAGAGGAAGCTTGTCATGCTGATGTGGTGCTCAGAATAAAGAAACTGTTAAGAAACAAAACTGAATTCCTGAAATCTTCCAGTTGGACTGCTGCCCTCTGGTTGCAGTGCATGTATATTGTAGACGTACTTTGCAAGTTTCTGAGAGCAGAACGTACCAGAAACTGGGCACTGCACCTTGAGGAAATATCAGAAATGCTTCCTTTTATAGCAGCATCTGGGCACAATCTCCACACGAAATTGGCTCGGATCAATGTGCAGCGGATGTGCAAGCTCCAGGAGGAACATCCAGTTGTCTACCAGAGATTTGAAGAGGGATTCCATGTGGTCAGCAGAAGTGATCGCCTCTGGGCTGGCCTGTCCGTAGATCTCATCATTGAACAAGTGCTAATGAGAAGCATGAAGACCAGTAGTGGCCTCACAAAAGGGCGAGGGATGAGAGAACGGCAGTGTGTAACATGGCTCCTCGCCATGCCAGTTTGCGCCGAAGTCAACAATGCCATGCAAGAGTTAACAGGAGTCAATTACAACACTGGTGAGCAAAACAAGGACATGACAGATGCAAGGCAAGCACGTGACCTGAAGGACGCACACGCAGTTTTGAACTATCTCCATGAAAGAAACCCTTCTGCCCTGATCCAAGCTTGCACAGTCTCGACTTTGGTCCATGCACACACTACTGTGAATGTTGCCAAGGCAAAGACCATCGAGAACACCATCTTGGCCAGCATGGGTGGACACACCACTGCTGAGTGCACATTCATGAAAAGGGATCAGGCAATCACCTTGAGCACGCAATCATCAGTGAAGTCTGGTGGCGAAGCAGTGCAGGTGGATCCTCAACTACTTTTCCAGTGACTCATCGTCACTGCAAAAGCATCACGAGATCTGGTGTCAGTATTCAAGTATGAGCTGTGCAGTCATCCACCAGCACTGTTTGACACCTCCCGAATGTGTCGACATCCACAGAAGTCAGTGCTTGCAGATGCTATCTGGGCCGTCCTCACACCTGACCTTCCAGGGATCACAGGCCAGGTTCAGTACGTGCTGGATGGTGGAGCACTTGTTCAGCGCATCCCATGGACACGTGGATCCACATGCAATAACATCTGCAGGGTGTACACCGAGTATGTCACAAGAAAGTATGGGGAGGCAATTCTCGTTTTCGATGGTGATGAGAGCACATCCAACAAGGACATGACACAGCAGAGACGAGCAGGTAGGAGGACTGGAGCAACCGTGACTTTTGATGAGGGCATGCCTGTTACAATGAAGAAAGACGAGTTCCTCGCAAACAACACAAACAAGCAACAGTTCATCTTCATGCTCAGTGGCCAACTGCAGAAGAAGAACTGTCAGACCTATCATGCTTCAGGTGATGCTGATCTCCTCATAGTGCAGAAAGCAGTGGAGTCTTCAACCACAACAAACACTGTGCTCATCGGTGATGATACAGATCTGCTCATGCTCCTTATCTACCATACCAAGCTCGAGTCACATGACCTCTTCTTCCAACCTGAGCCAAAGAAGAGCACAAAGAACCCACATGTCTGGAACATCAAGGCTCTCAAGCAGCAACTGGGTCCCAGTGTGTGCACTCACATTCTCTTCATCCAAGCGATCCTTGGGTGTGATACTACATCCCGCCTGTATGGCATTGGTAAAGGAGCCGCCCTCAAGAAATTCACAACCAGTGATGACTTCCGTGAGCAAGCTTCAGTGTTTGACACACCGTCAGCTTCCACAGCAGATGTTGTGACAGCAGGAGCGAATGCTTTGGTCTGCCTGTACAATGGTAAGCCTGGGGAGGGACTCAACTCACGATGACACAAGCACTTATGTGAGAAGGTGGCTACTTGAACTTATGTACAGCCACAGAGCCTACCACCTTCCTCTGCAACAGCAAAGTACCACAGTCTCCGCGTGTACAACCAGGTGCAGCAGTCGAAGGGAACCGTGGATGAACTCCTGCCGCCAGACTGGGGATGGAAAGAAAGTGATGGGGGCTCAACCCTGTCCAAACTGACTTACCACCAGCTCCCCAGGAACTCCTGCAGGTCATAAGATGCAGCTGAAAGACAGTTTGCAGCAGCCGAAGGTGTGATACTACATCCTGCCTGTATGGCATTGGTAAAGGAGCCGCCCTCAAGAAATTCAATAAACGCAAGAAGCACGACATTGAGTGCTCTGTTGCATGCAGCAACTGCAAAGGATCAGGGTGTGCAAATTTATTTCAGACTGAATGTGATGACAATGACGATGACGATGATGAAACCAGTGGTTGAGTCACCAGACAACCTAAAATATTATGTTGCCTTATATCGTATAATAGTGCTGTTATTTTAAAATAATGTCTTCAGAAGCACATGACTTTTTATCATGACACATTATTAGTTGTGTTGAACATCAGTGCATGCACTATTCAAGTATATATATATGTCAGGCCATAATAAATGGACTTAAATCATTTTGAAGTCTTATCTGAAAGCACGGGTCATCTCAATCATAAAACCAGACCATCTTCTGATGGAAATGTGTTTAGTATTACATATATAGTTAGAGCGTTGCTAAATATCCCATTATAAAGTCGCAAAAAGTGGTATCAGAGTACGGTGAAGAAACATTTTGGAAATAAATAAAAAAAAATTTAAAATAATTTTAATTTATTAAAAAATATATATTTCCACCACTTGGATTCATTCGGACTTTTTATATGTTATAGAGGAGGACACATTTATGAGTAATGAACAGTCATCAGATTTTCTGTTGCAATTTGTGAGGTTCAGTCTTTATTTGTTATATAATGCCTGGACTATATGTCTCTAACAATACAGGGATATTGATATCAAGGATGTCCTCTCTTTCGAACTGTCCCCTGTCCCAGCCTCCTTGTTTGATGAGAGTGGTGCGATGGGGGCTCAGTCGAAAGCAATCCTGAAGACGAAACTCCAATTTGAGCAATCAACTCGAATCCAAGGTTTCCAGATGCTGTCATCATCGATGGATGCGCCATGTTATGGACTGTGCATTGGCCCACAAATGGAACAGTTGACGATTATGTGATCAACTTCATGGGAACCATCAAATACCACCTGGAGGGTTGTGACGTATACCTGATTTTCGACAGGGACATCAAAATCAGCACAAAACAAATGACGAGATCCAGTCGTGCAGGTCATGATTCAAGTCGAAAACATCAACTCAACTTAAACACAACACTTCCAGCACAAAAAGTGGTCCTAAATCGAGCACACAACAAAGTACAACTGATATATTTGATCTGTCAGTATCTGATGACCCACATTCTTGACAACCACACCAAACTGGTGATCACCAGAAAAGATCCTACACCAGTACAAGTATGGAACAATTCCACTCTCCAGAGACAGAATCTGAAAACACACCAAGAAGAAGCAGATGTCATCATCATCCAGCACTTAGTTAGAATTGTGTCAGGTGTCAGTGGTGACTCACACATCAAAGTGATCTGCGACGATACAGATGTCTTTTTCCTGTTGATTCATTTCTACCTCGAGGAAAAGATGACTGTGGATGTCAGCATGGAGAGTCCGTGTGCTGGGAGGGCGAACGTAAACATTCGCCAAACAGCACTGAAACACAAAAGCATCGCCAAATATCTGCCTGCTGTACATGCTCTGACCGGATGCGATACTGTGTCGTATTTGTTTGCCATTAGAAAGGCCACAGTGCTGAAGGTACTAATGGGCGGACATCATCCCACCTTACTTGGTCAGCTGGAAGCAGACAAGGAAAAGATGATATCTGAGGCAACTACCTTCATTGATGCCTGTTATGGTTCCAAAGTCGAAGGTGATATGTCCACACACCGGTATCAGTTGTGGAAGTCTAAGATGGCCTCCATCTAACTTCGAACTAATCTTAGACTTCCATATGAAGTCTATCTCCAAGATTACCTCTGCTCCGAAATTGAAGTCATTGCCCCCATCGCATGATGCCTTTGTTCAACATGTGCATCACGCTCATCATCAAGTCATTATATAGAAATCGGCCACTCAGTCAGACCCTCCGAACTTGGATCCCATCAAGTATGGATGGCAAGAAGGTGAGGACGGTGCGACGTTGTGTCCAACCACACTTCCACCTGATGTGTCTGCTGCACCAGTCACCATTCTGCAGCTGATCAAGTGTGGATGCTCCACCAGCCGGCCATGTTCCACCGGGAGGTGTGGTTGTGTGGCAGCACAGATGTCATGTTCGATGTTTTGCAGTTGTAATGCTGGATCAGACTGTTGTTACAAACAGACAAGGGCAGTAGCTGCTAATCACGATGACGAAGATGGAACATAATGTAGAACATTGCATCCTTAACAAAGTTATTATTTGTTTGCCGAAAAATAAAAGGAAATTTCAAAATCATGTACATGTACATACTTCCTTAAAGACATAACCCAAAGTCATAGTCAACTATCCACATGTATGCAGATATATTTGTGTAAAAATCGTATTCCAATATAATCATCAATTCATTGATCATTGCAAGTAAGTTACTTCAGCTGTCATTGATGATTATTGTGTGAAGTATTAATATTTGAGGGTTCATCAAATTCAAGTTCTTCTTCGAAGTGATCAGTGGAACTGCAAAATAACCATTTTTCATATTAAAATGGTGGCAAATTTGAAAATATGAGACAGGTCTGATATATACACTTCCAATTTTATCATTATCGGATTCCTTGACCATGAAAATATGGAAGTAGACACCAAGATTGTGTTTGTAAGTGCATTAGAAGAGAAAATACAGCCCAAAACAGAATTTTTCGAAAGTCGGTGGCGGCCATTTTATTTTTTGTCTCGAAAAAAAATTCCTCAAGGGTGAGAGTCTGGCACCTGGCTGATTCCGATTCAGGATAGCTCAGAGATGATGAATCAACCAAAAAAAAAACTTCTTAATGACACCAGAACATGCTTTTTCACATTTCCGCTGGACGATATTCACCATCACCGCCTTACCGCAGCACAAAGCACCATTTGCTGTGTTTTGTACAGAACAGTGTTGACGAATTAATGACCTTGTTGTGATCGTTGTGGAATTCAGTTTCTTGTTGTGATCGTTGTAGAATTCTGTAGCTGTTGTGGAATTTTTATTCTTAATGTTTTAGCTGACTCGAATGTAAATCCTGTTACTCAAATCAAAGTACGACAGACATCGAGTAACTCACTGTCCACAACAGAAGGTACTTTACTTCAGAGAAAAGTTTATTTAACTTGGTACCAAGGAGCTCAGAAACAAAAGACGAAAGCATCCACAGAATTATTTCTTCTATCCAGCAATGAATTTTTCACTGATATATATATATATATATATATATATATATATATATATATATATATATATATATATATATATATATATATATATATATATATATATATATATATACATAAATATACACACACAAATGAGAGAGTGGAGAGGGTCTGATAAGCATGTAGGTAATAGAACACAAAAATTACGTGTCCACCAACTGGACAGCGAATTACATCATTAAAAGCAAAAGTTGCAGTTATCTCACAGGTCACCTTGGACTTGGAGAGAATTAAACAAAAAGTCCAATGCGGGACAAAGGAATACAGGATAAAACATTAGGTTATAGGTTTGACAATAAAAAAATGATGATAGTAGGCAAAAGTACATGACTGATGTCCGTGAAACAAACAGCAAGGGTTTCTTGAAAAAGAAGAACATTTCCCCAACAACAGCGATATCCCAACTGTACTCAGGATTTGCATAAACTGTCAGCTTTTGCCATCATAGTCTTGAACCTCTGTACCTTTTGTTTTTCTCCTCCTATTATGGACTCGATGGAGATCTTTTTCAATTTCGTTACCTGCAAAGAAAAGTCAAATATCGATTGCAGCAGAGTTTTGACCTCTTGCACAACTGCATTTGTATTAAATTTTATGTTCTGAAATATGACAGAACATTTTTTTCCCCCACTTTTGAAACTGGATCACCAGCACTCAATCCATTTGGCAGAGCTGGTTTCAGTGTTGTTCTGTCATTAAATGCAGTCCCTTCTCTGAACAGGCAAGGTTCTTACTCTTTGTCTCTTGAAATACATTGCTAGTTGGACTAAAACAATGACGTCAACCTTCTTAATCTTCCAAACAGTTCCTACTACTTCTTCTTCTTCTTTCGGTTGCTCCCGTGAGGGGTCGCGACAGCGGATCATCCGTATGATCCGCATAGTGATTTGGCACATGTTTTACGCTGGATGTGCTTCCTGACGCAACCCTGGTCGCCTCTTACGACACAAGGATAAGGTACACCTATTTTAACCGGGGTATACACCGGCCCAGTATACTGGTACTCATTTCACCGACCTCAGAAGGATGACAGGCTGAGTCAACCCCCTGGTGTATTAATTCAGTGGCCCAAAGGGGCTTGAACTCAGGACCTCTTGGATCCCAAGCCGCTGCCCCAACCACTGCGCCAACACCAGGCTCCAAACAGTTCCTACTACATGTATGCTAAAAGCATAAGCCAAACTGAAAGGAGAAAACAGCATATGGGGTTGGAAGTGGCATGAAATGTCAATCCTGGAAGCAAACGGAGTAGCGAGCCCTGAATAAGAACATGAATGCAAGAACGAGCCAAAAAGAAACAGGAAGAACATTGAATGAAACAAGAAGTGATCAACAAAAGATGCGATAGAGGAAATTAAATTGCAAAAGTGTGTGGGTTGTTGGCAGAGAGAAAACAAGAATGATGGCACTGTGGTCACAACCTGTGACACTATGTATATGTATATATATTGTTGCGGATTCGCGCCCGCCGGCGTGCTGACGGCCACGTAACTCGAATTGCGGCACGTCGCCCACCGGACGGACAATCCAGTCGTGACCCTCTCGGACTAACGCCGGGAACCAGTCACGGGTGGACCTTTCGGTCTCACCGCGATCGAGCCAATCGGCCCCCGCGTGGGATAGGGTTGCTCGCCAAATTCGACCTACCTAAGTACCCACACGGAGGGTAGACCGGGCGATCGCACCTCGCCGAAGGTCGACTTCGGACACGGGCCACTTATGCGACCCGTTCCGTACTATCGGGATAACCGAGCGGTGTTATTCGTCGACCTCGACGGTTCGATTAATTATCGGGCGTCTTAGCCCAGGACCAACCCTTTACGTGAAGCAAGATGAGGATACAATGAAAGAAATGACGAAGCGAAGTGGGAAACAGTTCAACACAAAGCACATTTATTCGCGATGAACGGAAAGCACACATATTCAATTCCACCAAAAGCACATAGAAAAGAAGAAGAAACACAATGCAATTTTACACAAAAAGCAAATGCGACAATGCAGATCTAATACCGATTACGCGAGCACACGGCAACACTTATACAATTTTACTTCACAGACGGCGCCGACAACACACATTCCCAAAGCAAAAGAAAAGAGAACCACCCTCCAGGATGAGGCGGGCCTGAGGCCGAGACCGGGTCGGGCCTACCCGTCTGGTGATGAGACGCGGAGCGGCGATGGTGCCCCAACTCCGCGGGCCTCGCGGACAGTGTCTGGTAGGGGGTGGGAAGGGGGCCCCCTTGGTCGCACTATCTCAGCGCGGGGGGGGGAAAAAGGAGGGGGTTGCTGATGCTCGGGGAAAGGAGGATTTTTACTCTGTCTCGGGTCCCGCAACGAGCGTCTCCACCTCGACCAGGTCGCGCCGTCGGCCTCCCTGGTGTGCAGCTCCCGGCACCGACGCGAGCACCCCCTCGTCTGCCCTCGCCGCCGCCTCTCCACAGCTCCGTCCTCTTCGCTCCGACTCCAACTCCAAACTCTTCCTCCTGCGAACTCCTTCCAACGCACACACAACCCCAACGCACACGACGACAACTTTTCTGACGAACGCAGCCGCTTATATAAGCCCCGTGGCTTCGCCTTCGACCCCCTGCCTTCGACCTTTCACCTCGCTCCCCATTGGCCCGAGAAAAAGTGGGCGTGAATGCATTTTGATCCATGAATTTGCATATAGCGACCGCCCTCCAACGCCCTGGAGGCGGGGCCAAATCGCCCCTCGCTCACCGATTGGACGGAACAAAAGTGGGCGTGTGTCGTTTTTGATCCGTTTTTGGAGCGGAAAGTCCGTGGTTTTGTACACGCTGTTCGGCGCGCGCCCTGCACGAGTCCAATACCGGTACCCACAAGCGGCGCAAGAACGGTGGCGATGCGACGGTTGCGAGGTGTGACGGGAAAGGTCGTGGCTGTTGTGGTGAAGCGGCGCCGCGGTGGGTGGTTGATGTTGTGATGACTGTTGAGACGCGGTTGGCGGTGGTAATCATGGCGGTTGGTCCAAAATAAAGATAGTAAAAAAAACGGCTATCCTGAAGAGTCGCAGCACGCATGAATGACATGTATTCCCACTAGACAACGGGTTTGGGCCTAACTACACATATACTTACGGAGATATCTCACCTAAGGGACCTGAATGGTGGTTTGCGAATTTGGTAACCACAACACTACCCCTCCCCTTTTTACAGACTCGTCCCGAGTCGTCAAATTCTCGTGTGCCATCATGTGTAGTTTTCCCCTAGTACATTTTACCTACGGATCCCTGAGTGCGACATTCATGGTATTCGTGTCCCCAAAATAAATAACCTGAGGGCTGCGTAACTACCTAAACAAACTCACTCACACGGACGACTTAAATAAAATTGCCGGCGCTAGGACAGACATGCCGGGGGCGCACTCATATTTACAGTACATCTTAACCTTAACTTACAAATTTTACACTAAACCATGGCCCAGGATCAATGAGCTCTGCAAAAAGAAAGCAGTTAACAGGGAGCCAGGCTGCTCGCATGCAGTCTCTGGCTCAAAACAATGCCGGTGACAGGGAACGTGGCTGGCTGCTCACACGCAGTCTCCGTGCCAGCTCAAGTGGCACACGCAATGAACACAACGAATGGATGGATGGACACAAACACGGTGCACGGGCCGCCACTGCAGGCCCGTGTTGTAGCTGCCAACAGGGCAGTTCTTGCAGCTTGCCAACTGTTGCTTTCTGATCCTGGCGCACATGGCAATGAACAGGGGGGGGCAAAGCAAAAATTGAACGGGGCTGGTGAACAGGGGCAGTGGGCATGGCATGGCAAAGGCAGCAGGCAAACACAGCCTGCAGAAGAAGGCCGCTGCAGGCAAACACAGCCGGCAGATGAACTGGCCGGCACAGGCCTTGCAGCAACACAACAGCTGCCGATGAAGTGGGCCGGCACAGGCCTTGAAGAAAAACAGCCAGCCGGCAGATGAAGTGGGCCGGCCTCCGCCTTGAAGCAAAACACGGCCAGCCGATGAAGTTGGCCAGCCTTTGCCGTTCAGTGGAGGTTGGTGGAGGGAGTGCGGTGGTGCTGGCCACTTGGAAGGTGGGCTCGGACCTACCTACCTGTCTCCCTCCCAACCTATCGCCTTTGCCTGTCACTGTACATACCCACTCCCTTAATTTGTCAAACCCCAATTTATTTTTTTGTTGTTTTTATTTTTACTTCCCCACTATAAATCGTCCCCTAACCCCCTGTATTGTCCTTGTTCGGCAAACCTATCCTGTCACCTAGCCTACTCCCAACCCCTATGTTCCCTTCCCGGAGGGGAATAAGGGAGAGCTAGCGTCCTGTGTCGAGGCCCAATTCAAGCCTCAGGATGGCCTCCCCAGACTTCAGCGATCTATAACACAAAGTGGGTCCAGCGGCCCACAACGAGAGCGAGGGGATGGATGGTGCGGAGGGGTACACTTCCTATTCTACCCTATCCATTTAACTGTTAAACTACCCCGGGGCTTTCAACAAGCGCCTCTCGCTTAAACTATCGGTTCTATAAACCCAGATTCCCGTCGCCTGTGTTGGTGTCCTCACAATTTCAGGCCTCGCCCCCCAATTTTCTCTCCGTGCCCTCACACGGTCTCATGGCTGGGACACGTGGCTCCCCTTGGCAGGCACGACCCTCTGCCGATTCTCCGACGATGGCACCCCCAGGCACTACACTGCCTCCGAGCCTACCAGCTCCCTAACACCGGGGAGTGCCCCCCATGGCACCTCCCCTGAAACGCACACGTGGCAGGCTGGCTTCCCGGGCCCCTTTCCGAGGGTCACCCGTGCCCACAACACTGCCCACGCGGCTAATGGCGCCCCGGGCCCCCGCACCAAGCAGGCGCACCCGTGCCCACTACGCTATCCCGGCCCCCCATGGGCCCTTGGCCTACCACGGCCGACTCGCCTGGTGCCCGGGGTCCCCACTCAGCGATACTCACCTTCCGCAGCCACGCTCCCAAGCCCGTCAACAGGGCTCCTGCACCCCTCCAAATGGGTCTCGAGCCTACTTTCCCACCAACAGCAAAACGACCTCCATTTTTCAATTTGACTAACCCAGCTAACTCACTCTACACTGACCCCGGGGTCCCTTGGGCGGGAGTCACTCCTCCCCCCCCAATCACTCATCGCACCATGCAGTCCCCATTCGCTCCACTCACACAGACCCGCTGGCCTCACTCACTCACCAAGTACTCACCTCACAACTCTCCTACTCTTCAACACACTCACCGCTGAACTCTGCCATCCTTCTTACTGCATCCCCTAACTAACTCGTGCTCCCACGTCGTCCCTTAAACTATAGCACGTTCCTTTTAACACTACGTAGCTAAGCTACGTCCCCTCTACACATTCACAAGTCTGTCCATGTCCTCAAAATCAATCATTTTATTTCCCAACCTAAAGCTCACTAAATCCCTCTACCTAATCCATTCCACGGACTCCATGAGGACTTACCCATGCCCCATGAAGTCGGTCTAACTAAGCTAACCCTTCCCCCTAACTAGTTTCCATCCTGTGCCCCGGGGTCAAGGGGGTCTTCCACCCCTTGCCCAGGAATCCTGTGCACCCGAAAGTGAGGCTTGTTTTTTTTTTTTTCCCATGCGCAGCACCAGCGCGGCAACTCGCGCACTCGCGCACTTTACACCAGCCCGTGACGTCATGCAGCTGCACGTGTTCCTCGTCCCTCCTTGGACGGTACCATCCGGCAGGGATACCCCTCCTGCCGGATTCCAACCCCACGTGCAGCCATGGCGTCACCGTGCGCATAAAAAAAAAAAAAACACAAGCCCCACGTCTCGAGGGGTTCCCCACGCGAACACATGTGCTTTGCCCGTTGGAGCTTAACACACACGATCGCGTGGAGAACCCGTCTGGTCCAAATCCGTAATCCTGCCTAAACTTTGTCCGTCCGCGGGATCGGCAAATCCACCGCGTGCGTTTCCGGACCGGGACTTCACTCTCGCAAGCGAGCACGTGGTGGTCTCGTGCGTTGCACAGCACGGACCTCGTGCTCACTGCTGGGTGAACCCGGCACGGTCCCCGAAACAACTACAGCCGCTACTCGGCTTTCTTTCCTGTCATGTCGCCGTCGTCGCCTCCATTCCACCCACGCACACCTGCGTGTTACGACGCTCACACTCAATTCCATTACATTCACATCGGGAGACGCGGCTGCGTGCTCCCGCATGCCAACCGACATCTCCCTCACATACCGCTCTCTCACACACACGGTCTCCCTTGCACTCGGCCGTTCACTCATGCGTGCCTCACCACTCACACAAACCATACTACTTACACTCGCGGGGGCACTCACCCGCGGTGCCTCATCCACACTCCGTGCCTCACTCACACACGCGGGGGCACTCACCCGCGGTGCCTCACTCATACTGGCCGCTTCATCCACACACGCGGCCC
>NC_140965.1:124379008-124419008 GCF_056783735.1 Eptatretus burgeri | reverse complement strand
GAATGGTGCAATTTGCAATCAAACCACAACAAGAAACATCATATTTATTTATTCACAAGGATCTTGTCTTAGTCCAGTCACTTTGGGTAAAAACATTGACTGACTGGACAAAAGCACCAAACTTGGTACAGTGCTTCCATATGATGTACTCAACAATTCTAGAAGGGGAGCCAAGCACAAAAATTGCATTGGCAGCTTTCATAGGCCTTCAAATTTTCGTCTTTAGCCACGCCCAAAAATGATCCTATTGTTGTGGAGGAACCACTGGAATGCGGACAAAATGGCAGCACTGGCGGCAGTAAGTGTGTTTTTAATTTGTAATCTGCTCGGAAATTTGTGTTTTCAGTCATTTGTTCTCATTGATATGACAAAGAAAGCATACCACTAATTAAATGAGAGATAATAGGCATCATGTGTGATATTGTGGGAGTGAATTTTGACATGATTGGAGAATAAAATCGATCGTCAATTGCTGATCAGGTTTGACCTTGGAGGAAGACGATCAATCAATCGTCATCGATGATGATGATAAGGCCAGGAGGAGGGCTGGGTGGGCTTGCCTTCATTTTTGTGTTCACTCAGATGAGAGAGAACATAATAGTGGGGCAACTTTGCTAAATATAGCATAACAATTGTGCATTTTGTGAGGAAAGCACCAAATTTGGCAAACGAGTAGCCGATCATATTATGAACATATTTGGATATTGGGCCATCTCAAATTCAGCCGCTGATGGCTGTGGCAGCCATTTTTCAAAATGGCCGCCAGTGGTTACTGTTATGACACATATCTGCTTTACTGGAGAGGAATGCAGGTTAAGAGTGAAAGTTTATTTACCAATAAAGGTCCAATAATGGTCAAAGAAAGTAACAATTTGATTTGGTTGAGAAAAAAAAAGTTAAAGTGGACGAATTAGTCTCATTAAGACACAGATTCTGAATGAAAACCAATGATAAACATTCATAGCACTATTGGCTTGGCACATGGTAGTAGAAGTGGTGTGCGTGCACATTGACCCCGGAATCGCGCACGG
Source organism: Eptatretus burgeri (assembly GCF_056783735.1). NCBI lineage: Eukaryota > Metazoa > Chordata > Myxini > Myxiniformes > Myxinidae > Eptatretus > Eptatretus burgeri. Next base: position 124,417,977 of record NC_140965.1, on the reverse strand, counting down.
TTGAGTTGCCAGCTTACACTAGTTGAATCGATTCATTGTTATTTTGTTCTGTGCCCATAGAGTTCTCCATGCTATCCCATTGTTAACCGTAGTTCATCAAGTTGAGTTTGGTTTGGTTTGCGGGGTGCAGTTTGGTCGGATTATCTCAGTCACGGATTATCGGGTTACGAGGTTCTGCATGTATTTCCGTTCTGCTTTCACGGCGCCAGTTCCAGTTTGCTGCTGAGTGAGGAAGTTCTCTCTTCGTACCGGCATGTTGGCGAAATATCTTTACCATGATAACTCATTAGTTTTCGGGTTATCTTCGTTCGATTGATGGCAATGCCAAACCATTTGTAAGTAGTTTTCCATTTTCATGGCTCAGCTAATTTGTTTTGGTCAGTTTGTTGAGTTACCCTTCCGTTTTCTGAAATTGTGTTTTTATTGACTCTTACAGTCAATCGCAACACATCTCAGCACATCGGGTCGAAGTAACCTAAATATGGATGAATTAGGTCGTATTGGGAATGAAGCCATGTAACTCAGATGATGGGGGTGAATTGTCTATGTGCCGTCACCAGCGTCTGTAGAAGATTTTACAAGTGGCAATAGTATTTATCAGACTATGGGCTCGGAGAAAACCGGTTTAATTCATAACTAATTTATCCCACATTGTGTCATTGCAGATCCTGATGGTGGTGGTTGCTGGTGAACAGAAGATACCGAGTGTAACATTGAACAACTTGACCATGTCCAAGAGCTTCCAATTGGTTGGCCTTGAGCGTACTGTCCCATCAACATCAACGCACCCAACTCAGACTAACTGGAAGCTGTGTATCATTTTCCAAGAGGACAAAGCAGAGTCTCTGACATGTCCTTCACAGTCCAAGCGAAAAGACTCTGGGAGTGGGTACAGTTCACTCGCAGCCGATTTGATCAGATTCAGTGAGCTTGGACAACTTCCAGGAACACTTCAGTTGGAAAGACTCAACGAAGGGTATGGCATTGAAGCGGCCATGGTTGCAAACAATGCTTTGTACCATCAAACATGCAAGCTCAAATATAACAATACAAAATTTCAAAGGGCATAAAGGCGAACACTCATGACAGAAGGAGAGATCCATGATGTACAAGATGCGTGCAAACGCACCAGATTTCATTCAAGATCATCCAGTACAGAGAAGGCCCAAGAAGCCCAGTGTTTCTTCTGCAGACAACCTGCGGGAACCGATGGTGTTCACGAAGTTGCAACATTTCAAATGGACAGTAAAGTTCGAGACTGGGCAGCCATTCTTGAAGATACAGAACTGCTCGGCCGACTCAGTGCCGGGGACATGGTCGCCTTGGATGCCAAGTACCATAAGAAGTGCTTATCAGTGCTGCACAACCATGTTAGAAAGGCCCAGTCTGAGGGACCCAAGTACAAAGACAAGGAGCGAGAAGTATCACGTAATGTCTTCGCCGAACTGGTCCTCTACATAGAAGAAGCTAGGCCAGATGAGGAGACAGCACCGGTGTTCAAGTTAGCTAATCTCCTAGAGCTCTATCAGTCCAGAATGGAACAGCTAGGGGTTAAGCTCGAAACAAGGGTCCACTCCAGACGACTGAAGCAGAGACTCTTCACCCAGTTCCCTGACATGCGCGAAAACACACAAAGGGAAGAGACTTCCTGCTGGTATTTGAAGAAGACGTTGGGGCTGCTCTTATCAAAGCCTGTGATCTGGACAGTGATAATGATGTGGTCCATCAAGCACGTGCTGCACAGACCGTGCGCCGCCACATGTTTGAAGAAGCTGAGGCCTTCAACGGATTCCCTGAAGGATGCCAAGGAGAATCTATGCCATCACTGCTGCTTGCCCTGGTGAGCATGGTCCTCGAGGATCCCAGCATTCAGGATCAGATGGCAGACACAACCCCTGCAGCACTTGCCATTGCCCAGATGCCCAGGCCCATTGCCCAAGTCCTGCTGCAGTTGAGAATGTCAGGAATGTGAAGAAGATTGGCCAAGAGCAGTCCCAGGCTTTCACCAGAGAATGCCTGTTGGAAAGGACCAAGCCAATTGATGATGCAATTCGTCGGAATAAGCTGAAGGTGTTTAGCACTTCCACCCCGAGAAGTGTGAGCAAAGGGAAACAGCAGCTGGCCTCTCTCAGGAACGATGTGGCACTTTTCTCATGGCTCTACATCGGTTGCCAGATGAGGGATGGAAACCTTGAAGAGTTATTTTGTCATGAGAATCAAGCGTGTCCTCCAGCTCTCTCCGATGGAGAAAGTCTCCATCTTGGTACGAAGAGTGATCTCCTCAAATGCTTTGAAGAGTTCTCCAATGCCCAATCAGAGGCTCCTGATACCAACAGCCTAGTTCTTGATGGGGCAGTCATTGTCCAGATGCTGAAGCCTGCGGGAGCCAAGAACTTTTATGACTATGTTTAGGATGTCTTCACAACGTACCTGTCAACAAAGCTTCAGACTGTGTCACGCCTGGACCTGGTCTGGGACCGCAACGTTGCTGATTTACTGAAAGGTAGTGCAAGATCAAAGCGTGGAAAAGGAGTGCATAGACCCGTGGTCAGAGCAGCTGTTTTTTTCTGGAAACCGGCAGAACTTCCTCCGAGTGGACACCAACAAGACCGAGCTGTTCAAGTTCCTATCAGAAGCTATCTTCAGGTGATTTGACCAGGATGACAAGCAGCTGGTTATCACTGATGGAGAGGCAGTCCTGAGCAAGCCACCGCTGCTAGACCTGGCCTTGCTCGCCCCATGCAGCCACGAAGAAGCTGACAGTCAAATGTTGTTGCATGCATCCCATGCAGCCAACCATGGTCACCACAAGATACTGATCAAGACAGTTGACACCGAACTTGTGGTGTTGGCTGTATCAGTGGCCCAGGGACTGCAACCTGAAGATGAACTGTGGCTTGCATTTGGCACTGGGAAGAGTTTTCAGTACCTGGCAGCCCACAAAATAGCAGCTGGCCAAGGACCAGAGAAGGCACAGGCACTCCCAATGTTTCACGCTCTGACTGGGTGTGACACTGTATCTTGCTTTGCTGGACATGGTAAGAAGACTGCTTGGACAATCTGGACCGTTCTGCCAGAACTTACAGACGCACTGCTGAAGATATCCTCTGCACCAAGTGGCATACCAGACGATGTCATGCACACCATCGAGAGGTTCGTCATATTGCTCTATGACAGAAACAGCACGTGCAACAACATTGAAAAGGCCCAGAAGAAACTCTTTGCGAAGAACAACAACGTGCAGCTGATCCCGCCAACCAAGGCAGCTCTGGAGGAGCATGTGAAAAGGGCGGCCTACCAAGGAGGCCATGTGTGGGGTCAAACGCTGCTACAAACGCCAGAGCTGCCTCCTCCATCCAGCTGGGGCTGGGTCAAGAATGATGAGGGGGTGTACGAGCCACACTGGACGAAGCTACCCAAAGCAGCCCACACCTAATATGAGCAAGTATCGTGCAAGTGCAAGAAGAGCTGTCTGAAGCGTTACAAGTGCAAAAAGGCCGCACTTGAATGCACAGCTTTGTGTGTGTGTGAGGGAGAGTGCTCACAAAATCGAGAGAATATTAACAGAGCAGACTGTGTCACTGATTCAGAACATTTAAATCAGACATCTCTCGATCAATTTCTATGAGTGAGATGTCGGAATTAAAATGAATGAGACGCAGCCCATGATTCGTTTGCAACCACGCTCAACAACCACTGACTTTACAAAAGCGATGTTGGTATTCATATCAATGAGACGCAGCCCGCGATTCGTTTGCCACCATGCTCAACAACCAATTTCTATGAGTGAGATAGTCGTCCGGTACAACAAATAATTAGCAGCCATCTTGCAAAATGCTGGCTATCTTTAAACTTGAGATGGCTACAGGTTATGTTTTTCTTAATTCAGCTTTTAATAAATGTTCAAACCAATGTTAGAGTGAAATTATAGTCACCGCCAGTGGCCATTTTGGAAAATGGCTGCCACAGCCATCAGCGGCTGAATTTGAGATGGCCCAATATCCAAATCTGTTCATAATAAATTATGTTAGGCTACTCGTGTGCCAAATTTGGTGCTTTCCTCACAAAATGCACAATTGTTATGCTAAGTTGCCCCACTATAAGCCTTTTTATGAAGTTGAACGTTTTATGATGGGGATAATTCTCAGCAGGAGGGGAGGGGTGAAGTAAAGAAGGGCAAGAAGCCAAAAAAGGGCAAGAGGGGAGTGACCCCCACGACACAGAGAGTGTGCCAGTGCGGAGACCTTTTTTGAAGTCTTTTTCTAATTACCTGGCCTTTAAATATGCCACAGAGTTGAAACTTCCATTAAAAAAAGGTTATCCTCGACCTTTATTTAGCTGTAAAACAGCTTTTTATGATCGCCTATTTATTCCTGAGAGGGAGCATATATCCTATTGTCATGCCCTGAGGGCCCAATCAAAACAGAAAGTGTTCCAGTGCTGAGACTCTTAATTTGACATGATTTCACCTAATCCATTTGCTGATTTTACCACTTCTGACCATTTTGTGAATGATTATTATCGAACCTAATGGCTAAGCAATGTTTTATGAAAAGTCAGTTCTGCGCATATACAAATAGAATCAATCATAATAAATAACAAGCATGGTGATTTCAAATAGTGTGTAAATTTTGTGCTCTAATTTTTAAACCAACTTTTGATTTTATTCAATTCTACTTGAAAGTGTGACTTTAAATAATTTCAGGGAGGTTATAAATACTATAATTTCAATTGTACCAAGTTAAATCCTTTATTTTTTCAAAAATTCCTACATTTTTGTGTCGGGGAGTCCAACCTGATGACGAAATCAGCCTGTTGGCATAATTAGGGCGATTTTGACATTATCCTAATTTAGTCCTGATAGGTACAGATACAGATGACTCCTTAAAAAAAACTTCTTAATTCCAAGTCGCACGCCGGGTTGATTGGGACCTTTGTGTCGTGTGCCAGTCACTATCTGCAGAGGAATTACGTTGTCCCCTCGATTCCAACTCATGGGATGGAAATGGTGCTGCATACACCTATTTCCTTCAGAACGTTGGGCTGTTCCAGGAAATGAATGCACTTCCCATCAATATGGGGTATGGTAGTTCTGGTACAGCAGAGTGTTTCATCCGAGACAAGGCTCGTTGGCACAAATCTTGCCATGACAAATTCGATTTGGCGAATGATCCGATTTGTGGTTTCTCATATGCATCTCGCGAGGTGACTGGAAGATGGAACCTACTGTCGCCGAGATTCGATTACTCATCCCGATCTCAGGGGTCGTACCTTGTTTGTATGGGGTAGAATAACCCATCTTTACCCAATGTCACTTACATTGATCAGGTCCCGGCTCGTTTAACTTGAGAGAATTGATCCAGAACATGGTAGTGGGAAAGTGGGAAAACTGGGGGTTTATGCAGGTTTGTAATGTGATTTGAAGATATTTTGCCATTTCCGTTGTATATAAAACATGGATGAAACATATTACATAATTTGTGACAGCGTATTTAGATACAGCGATGAATCTTCTCCGAAAATACAGCAATGTCATTTTTCACATTTTTGACCTTGACCTTGACCTTCATGGGTGACCTCGACTTGGGCTCTCCTTCTGAAAATGCAGGTTATGGTCCAAGTATACTGTGTAGCAAGTTTGTTGCTGGTATCTTGTCGGTAAAAGTGTTGAGGAGATTTTTACGGTCCTGACCATTCCCATGGTACTAACGTGGGAAAACCAGCTTTTTATGCCACTTTGCAATAAGATGTGAATATATTTCGATATGAGTGATCCGTATAGAATGCAAATGAGGGCGACTAACTGATTTGTAACAGAGTATTTTGATAGAGCCAGGCGTGCTCTCTGGAAATACAGAAAATGTCATTTTTGACCTTTTGATCTTGACCTTCATGGGTAACCATGACCTTGGCTCCCCTTTCAAAATTAGATCTTATTGGCAAAGCAAGTTGTGTCCCAGATTTGGTGCCTTTGTCCAGTCAGTAAATGTTTTGTCGAATTTCTCCCTTAAGCGACCGGACTATTTGTTCTGGAATCAAAACAGCCAAGTGTAACCTTTTACCAATCATTATACACCCTAACAACACCACTATTGGCAAAGGTAATTACATTCGGACTCATTCAACAGCAGTGCAGATCTTTTTATAAATGCACACTTATGAAGAACTTTCTCAAGATTTTCTGAAGATATTGCAAAAGAAGAAAAAGAAAAACAGAAAAGGATTAAAATGCATTTCCCAAATGAAAATACAGGCCGACACTTTCACAGCTGGTGCTGGAATTGTTAAGCAAGTTCCTTTTGGCTTCTTTAATCAAAGGGAAATAAAGCATCAATTAAGATTGTCTTTCAGATGTAAAAGATTAGAATTTTATTCAGTTCTATCTCCTCATAAAAAGCTTGGTGTTGGCTTCATGGTTATGATGGCTGGCTGAAGATCTTCTCAAGTGTCCTGAGTTGGTGTCCCTGTTGTTCCATTAAAATAACATCAGGTGAGTTGACTTAGTTTGTTATCCTTCCAAGGTCAGCAAAATGAGTGTAAGAATGACAAATTTTAGCTCCTGCATCGGAGTGCTGACCTTTCCAGGATTGTGTCCCAATAACCAAGGTAAAACTGCTCGGCAACCATATGCATCTGAAGATGCCTCCCCTCCTCTCCCTCCCCTCCTCGCTATTCTTCAACAGTGTAGACCTCAAACATCCGGGGCCTTCGCTCAAACCTGATAGATCTTTCCATACAGGTTGCCACTGACAAACCAGACTCTTCATCATTCATGTACTGCCCTCACTCCCCCACACCCCCAGAAATACCTCTGGCAACGACTTCCCCTCCACTCCCACTTCATGTTTATGTGTGTGTTGTACTGTCCACCAAACAGTGATGACTCCACTTTCAACTCCCGCTCGAAAAACATGCACCAACTTCCATCCTCTCATCCCAACTCTATCTTCCTCGAATGTGGCGACTTCAATTGTCATCATGCCAGCAAGTTTGGTGTGGGTACCTCTCTCACCTGCCACGGAACATCAGCAAAAGACTGCTGCAACTCATTGGGACTGACTCAATTGGTCAACTTCCCGACCCGGTTCTCAACCAATGGTACTCATCTCTTCTGGATCTGATTTTGACAAATTTCACTGAAAAAGATCTTCTGTTCTTCCTCTGCTCCAATCAGTTCTTCTGACCACGTGTTTGTAAAAGTGGACATCTCTCTGGCTGTTATCAGAGAACCACCTCAGCGCCGTCAAGTCTGGCATTTCACTCAGGCCGACTGGCAGGGTCTCCAAGCAGCCATAATACTTCGAGACTGGTCTCCCATCTCTACTTTCTCTGACATCAACTTGTTCTGGGAATTATTTTAGACACTTGCTCTCTCTCTCTCATGCACTGTTTTATCTTCTCTCCTCTTCAGTTGTCTTTCCCTTACTCCCACCCATGGTACACTGAAGCTTGTGGCGAGGCAGTTGTCCTGAAACAACTTGTCTTTGCCTCCTGCAAGGCAAATCCAAATGAAGGCAACTTCAGTTCCTTCCACAAAGCTCAGAACAAGTTTGTGTCTACCCTTAGAAAACCAGAAAACAATATCTTTCAAATCTCAAGTCTGAACTCTCAAACCTGTCTCTCTCCTCCAAATCCTGGTGGCATCTAGTGAAGTCTGTTTCTGGTGTATGTTCCTCCTCCATCTCCTCTCTTACCTCAAATGACCACACAGCTGACAATGCATGTGAAAAGGGTGAATGCCTAAACTCGGTGTTTGCATCTAAATCTTGTGTCCCAAACCCATCGCTTTCTGTACCCACCTAACCCAGTCACACGTGGCTCTTCCTGGATTCTGTGTCCTTTTCTCCTGACAAGGTGGGGAGCTTGCTGTCAAACCTAGATACAGATTCTGCAAGTGGTCCTCATGGCATCAGCTCATGTGTCCTCCCTCTGCAAGCCATGATTGGAGATGGCCTTGGATACCAGACTTCTTCTCCTGTCACAACCAACGTGTGACCCTAAATGCAGTTCTATCATCCCCTCTTCCTGTTCAGGCTTGGAGTTCCTCAAAGCAGTGTTCTGGGCCCTGTTCTTTTTCTGGTTTTCATCAACGATCTATCTGACTGTCTGAAAAATCCTCTTTATTTCTTTGCTGATGACTCCATGCCTGGTGTTGACTTAATGTTTTGGGTGATGGACTTGGGATCTTAGGATCCTGAGTTCAAATCCCACTCGGCTGTTAAATTAATACCAGGTGGGACTGACTCTGCCTGTCATCCTTCAGAAGTCGGCAAAATGAGTGCCAACTTGCTGGTATTCTGTGTCGGAGTGGCGATCTGTCCAGGATTGCATCTAATAGCCAAGGAGACTGTTTCGGCAGCACCAACGCTCTGCACAGAATATGGTCCCAATGCATGGATGATGACTCCACCCTCTGCCATACCATCTGTCATCCCTCAGATTGGAAAGCAGTTGCTGCTTCACTCTCTGCAGATCTGGATAAAATCACAAGCTGGTCCATCACGTGAAACATGTCTTTCAATCCTGACAAATATCAAACTCTGACAATGTCTCTCCGAAAGGAGCATTTTGACCACCCCTCATCTATTTTCTCAACAATCCTCTTGAAGAAGTCCTTTTATTCAAGCTTGGTTCTCACTATCTTACATGATCTTTCCTGGGAAAGCCACATTTCCAAGCTGGCCAACAAAGCCAGTTGCTGAATGAGCATCCTCTGTCATGCAAAGTCCTTTCTTGGCACACCTGAGCTCCTGATCACAAACAAAATTTTCGTCCACAGCCTGATGGAGTACTGCTCTCCCCTCTGGGCTGGTGCTCCCACCTCTCACCTTTCTCAGATTCACGGTGGAAACCAAGGCATTTGGGATCGTTGGTATCTCCCATGACGAGGCTGAGTCTTTGGGTGTATCTCTCTCAACGCAAGCAGGTCGCTCATCTTTCCATCTTCTGCCATCTCCTCTTCATCTTGCCCTTCACCGCCTCCCCACCCCCCCACACCCCATCTGTGATAAGTCCCTCCTATATTTCCGCAGGGCACTCAAGGTCCGCCAGCAATCCCCTTCTGAAAAAGCTATCAAAATAAAGAATCACTACTCACCTTCACTCTTTTTTCCCACCTTTGGAATAAACTCCCACACTCTCTTCAATCCCAATATTCCCTCCAGGCCTTCAAAACAGCCGTTCACCTCCATCTCTTATCTTCCCCCATCCAAAACCACGATCTTTTCTACCCCTGTTAATCCACTCTAAACCCAGATCCTTCAAATTCCCTGCTTTCCTTCCTGAAAGTCCTTGTCGTGCAAGGACATGAAAGTCTTTGTTGTGTCCATCTTGTTTACCCCGTGTATCCCCGCACCATCCTTCTCCATTCCACAGATCTCCTCATTTCTCTGTTCCCCACTGTTTTGTCCTTCCCTCTCCTGCCCCTCTTCTCTCCTGCTACCCTCATTGTACTTTTTGTGTGTTAGCTTTTATACGAGCCTCAACATTGCATACAAAATATAAAAAGATGGGTACGGCTGTTCTTGTTCTTCTTTCTTCTATCACCTGATATAATATGGACGGGAGTGATTCATCACACTTAATGTGGAATAGCCCCCATTCATCGGCAATTTTAGTTCACACACCATAGTTTATACTCGCTTAAATTCACAACTTCCTTCCTGTTTGCTCTTCTATCTCAACCACAAACAATCGATTTTGGTGTGAAATCATTTTTATGACATTTCATCGTCCAATGGAAAATGAATGGAAGTTGTGATTCGGCCTTATTTTAAACTCAAGTTTCTCAATCAATATTTTTTTGGCTGTATCATTCCTGGTTGATGAATCCATTTTTGTACAAGTTTGAAAATAGTTTGTCAGCCGTTACTCACCTTTACATCTTTTATTGAATGATCGGTGGAGAGTACTTAACTGGCAACAAATTTTCGAATCACTAATTTCAGCTTTTTGACTCAACTCTGAGAATAGTGTTCACAGGTATTCTGCCTCAGACTGTTAGACAAAGCAGTTTAAGTTTTACGAAATTCTTCAAATCGATTATACATGACATACGTGCATCACAATAACTTTGAGGATGATCACGCACACACACACAAATTTTTTTAAAATCAAAATACACAACAACATTATTCATCCAATGTGTGTGGAACAACATGAAGAGCCACATTCACTCAATCCCAGAAAGATGGGTTTTTCATACAGGAAGTCTTTTGATATGCAAAAATGAACTGATTAAAAGGTGGTGTCAAAGGTCAAAGTCAGTGATACATTTTCTTTCCAGGGATAATTTGAGAACGCCTGAAGGGTTTATCATCAAACTTGGTACAAGTACATGTCATGACGCATATAAAAATAGATTAGATTATGGGGTCAAGAGTTCAAAGGTCAAAGGTCATGTCAGGTAAAAAATGAGATATTTGAGAACAGCTGAAGTGATTTAAATCAACCTTGCTACAAGTGTGTTCCTGGTGTTGTCTTAATGGTTAGAGTGATGGGCTTGGGATCCTAAGATCCTGAGTTCAAATACCATTTGGCTGTTGAATTAATTCCAGGTGGGGTTGACTGTGCCTGTCATCCTTCTAAGGTTGGCAAAATGACTGCTGGCTTTCTGTTATTCTGTGTTGGAGTAGTGACTTGTGCAGGATTGTACCTAACAGCCAAGCTGACTGCTTCAGCAGCACCAATGCTCTGCACAGAGTATGGTCCCAATGGATGGATGGATTTTTTGATTAAATGGACAAATTTTTATTCAAAGTAAATCAATTATTCACTTTCCAATCAAGTACATCGATTATAATTAGCTTTCCAATTGTTCCATTTTTTATGATTATGTGACAGCAGGGTTCCTTCAGAATGAAGTGTGATAGATGAATGGATGCTTTTCCTATTTTTCATTTGACTTGATGTATCATACTCTTTGTATTGCAGTAGACAGTAGAAATATCATGCAAATTATGATACAAGCATAAAATTTGGCACTTCTGTTCTGCAGGGCTTTCTGATCAAATCTGCCCGATTGGCCATTTGAAATCCAAATTTTGAAAAATTTGGAAAAAAAAAAAAAAAAACTTCAAAAAAATTTAAAGTCACAGCTGGCTGAAATTATTGAAGCGCAATTCAACATCCCAGACAGAGAACCAAGGGGAGATGCAGTCATCATTGATGGCTCAGCATTTATCAATGCCCTACCTCCATGCACTTCAAAGATATTTGATGACTATGCTAAAGAAGACATCATCCCAAAGGTGGGATCCTATGGTGCCAGGTACGAGAGGGTGGACGTCGTGTTTGATGTGTACAAGAAGTCAAGTCTGAAGTCCGAGGCAAGGTCGAAAAGGTGGCAAGGAATCAGAAGAAGAGTGACAGGAACCAGTAAGACCCCAAGTAACTGGAGAAGCTTTCTTCGAGATGACAGCAACAAGACTGAGTTGTTTCATTTCCTTGCGGAAAAGATGTGTGAAGCACAGATGACAAGCACAGTCATTGTCACAAAAGGAGAAGATGCCATTAGCAACACAAGGAAGTCACTGGATGCTGTGTCTCCATGTTGTCATGAAGAAGCTGACACTCCAATATTTGTACACGCCAGGGATGCAACGACAGATGGTCGCAATTCCATTATCATTAAGGCTAATGACACGAACGTACTTGTCATAGCAATATCTGTACTGCCATCCTTACAGGAACTAGGTCTTGAGAACATGTGGATTGCCTTTGGCCAAGGAGCCAAGGCACGATGGATTCCAGTCCATGACGTAGTTTCTGCAATAGGGCCTGAGAAAGCTCGAGGGATCCCATACTTCCAGGCGTTCACTGGATGTGACGTCATGTCTGCCTTCCGCGGAAAAGGGAAGAAAACTGCATGGCAGACTTGGAACATCTTTGATGATGTTTCTGAAACATTCACCAATCTCAGCCAGCATCCAAACCTTGATGAGTGATCTTGACTTTTTTGAAGTTTTTTTTTTCTTCAAATTTTTCAAAATTTGGATTTTCAAATGGCCAATCAGGCAGATTTTATTAGAATCCCCTGGAGAACAAATGTGCCAAATTTGATGCTTGTATCATCATTTGCACGATTCCTCTCAAAAATTGCTGTTATCTGCCCCACTATTACAGAATGTTGGTGTTGGCGAAGTAGTTTCTTGGCAAGGGTTACACTGGGTGGTTTTCCATTGCCTTCCCAGCATTGTTTGTCTGTGCTCTATCCTTTTAAATGCTGAGCATCAAACAAGGAAGCAAGCAGTCCCATTGCAAAGGTCTTTGGTACGACTCGGCCAGGGTTTGAACCAATGACCTCCCAGACTCAGAGCGATGCTCTAACCATTAAGCCACTGTTCCAAAGTTGGAAATATTTGACTCCTGTTTCCATTGCAATTAATTCAAGAAAGACAAGTTCATTACAATGGTTTAAACTCGCTTACCGATATTAAAGATCCTGACCACATAAAAATTTATTAAAACGTTTGCAATCAAGCCAAAAATTTGTCCTACCTTTTGTTTTGTTCACCGGACTTTCAGTGCTGGTGTCTTTTTGCTCAGTTTCAGACGAGGACTAAAAAGGAAAATAGAAATTTCCATAACAGAACAACATATATCTGAGCAAGCATTATAGATGACAAAACTAAAAGACATGGAAAGTACAAACACAGAATTGTTAAATTTTCAGTCACCTTCCATAATCCACACCATAATCTATTATTATCCCTTCATTCATTCACTCTCAATCATCTCTGTCCTCAATCTTCCACTCATTTTCCTCCCCATCCACCTTTCAAATTTCCCAACTCGACACTCATGGAAGCATGGGTATGAAATTGAAGTGTGGGTGTAAGATCTGCCATTCGATCTCTCTGAAAGGCAAGCAGTTTCTGAAATTCTTTTTGGTATGTGGGTGTCCTGGGATTCCACTCCATGCACGGGTTTCTCATTCTGGGCCCCCATGCATGGGTATCCAATTCAGGCACCCCATGCAGGGGTATCCCGTCCCCCGTGTGGGAGTATTCTGAACTGGGACCCCGTGTGTGGGTATCCATCCCGGGATCCCAAGTGTTGTCATCTATGCGCCTGTGCGCAATTATTCCGGGAGCCCGAATATGGTTCTCTCAGGAATCCGCACACGATTAACGATGCACCCCAAATATGGTTAGACTGGTGATCAGATGCAATTATCCTGGAACCTCAAATACGGTTATCGTAGGGTCTCAGAAAGCTATCCCGGGTCCTCAAAAGAGGTTATCCTGGGTATTTGACATCCCACAAGCATTGTCTTTTTCATCAAAATTACTCCTGCCGATAGGTGTTTCTATGGATATACATACATATATATATATGCGATGAGAGTTGTGTTTTATACCGTGCCTTCACAAAGTATGACACCCGTATTTTGTCATGTTTGTTGTGTCACAGCCTGAATATAAAATGGATTAAATTTTTTTTTAAAATTTATCAGTGATCGACTCAAAATACTCCAAAATGACAGAGTGAAAACATTGTTTTTCGGGTTTTTTACAAATTTATCTATTTTTTCAAATGTATTTATTATTTTACAAATTTAGCAAATGACACATTGACAGGTCCCTCATCGTGATAACCACTCGACCCCAAAAAAGCCATTGGACATCTGATGCAACAAACTCAGATAGTGTATAATCACCAGAGGCCAACTGCAGAGGGTCTGATCTTGCAAGGAGTGGTGTGCACTTGTCAGCAAAGGAAGTGGGAAGGTGAGAGCAAAGGTGGAAATTGAGAAAATATGGGAAGAACAACAAGGGAGAAAATGAGAGAAGAGTGAAGGAGGATGGGAGAGAACAAGTGAAAACAAAAAAAAAAAGCAAGAGGGGTCATAAGACGGAGGGGAAGGAAAGGGGACTGACAATGTGCAAAGGTTTTGGTTGAAGACGCGTACATTTCACAATTCAGTGAATGGCCCACGAAGCCCTCCATCAGTCTGATCAGAATTGCCGTCTTCTGAGGGTGAACTTTTTCAACTGACAGTGTTGCCATCTTCTTTCTCAAACCCTTGATGCAACAGCATTGCTTCAATGATTTCACTGCACATGCACACATAAGGTAATGTTTAAAGTGGAGAATACTTTGCTCGCAGGAAAAAAGTCAAAACCGTACAAAAAAATACAAAGTGGAAGATATTAATTATTTTAACAAGCAAATAATAAAACATTTTATTTGTCATAAAACACTTGTGAATCTAATCTTCATAAGTAAGCTGGTCTGTATCACAAGGTATTGCTTTGTACAAATTTGGCATCAACACAACAAGAATCTGGAAATTGTTTGCATTTTTAAAATTCTCAACAATCTCCAACACATTTGGTTGATCCAAAACTGAAATTTAAATGCGAGTGGCTGACCTCGAATGTTTTGGTAAAACAATACTGATTGGACTCTGAACTCTCTGAAATTGGATAATTGTACAATTTGACAATATTTATTGGACAATCTGTGTCGATCGACACAGATCATTGGATTCCAGACTTTCTGAAGATATTTCATGGTCATCCAAGGAATGGTGGAATTTGCAATCAAACCACAACATGAAACATCATATTTATGTATTCACAAGGATCTTGTCTGGTCTGGAATCAAAACAGCCAAGTGTAACCTTTTACCATACAATATACACCCTTACAACACCACGGTTGGCAAAGGTAATGACATTCGGACTCATTCAATAGCAGTGCAGATCTTGTTATGAATGCAGACTTATGAAGAACTTTCTCCAGATTTTCTGAAGATATTGCAAAAAAGACAAATAAAAACAGAAAAGGATTAAAATGCATTTCCCAAATGAAAATACAGGCCGACACTTTCACCGTTGCTACTGGAATTGTTAAGCAAGTTCCTTTTTGCTTCGAGAATCAAAGGGAAATAAAGCATCAATTAAGATTTTCTTTCAGATGCAAAAAGAGTAGAATTTTATTCAGTTCTATCTCCTCATAAAAAGCTTGGTGTTGGCTTAATGGTTTTGATGGCTGGCTTAAGATCTTCTCAAGTGTCCTGAGTTGGTGCCCCTGTTGTGCCATGAAAATAACATCAGGTGAGATGACTTCGTTTGTCAACCTTCCAAGGTCAGCAAAATGAGTGTAAGAATGAGAAATTTGAGTCTCCTGCATCGGAGTGCCGACCTTTCCAGGATTGGTTCCCCATAGCCAAGGTAAACTGCTCGGCAACCATATGCATCTGAAGATGCCTCCCCCTCCTCTCCTCACTATGTTTCAACAGTGTAGACCTCAAACATCCGGGGCCTTCACTCAAACCTAATCGATCTTTCCATACAGGTTACCACTGACAAACCAGATGGATCTTTCCATACAGGTTGCCACTGACAAACCAGATTCTTCATGCTTCATGCTCTGCCCTCACTC
Organism: Eptatretus burgeri; assembly: GCF_056783735.1. Classification (NCBI taxonomy): domain Eukaryota; kingdom Metazoa; phylum Chordata; class Myxini; order Myxiniformes; family Myxinidae; genus Eptatretus; species Eptatretus burgeri. Next base: position 124,402,588 of record NC_140965.1, on the reverse strand, counting down.
CCCCACACCACCAGAAATACCTCTGGCAACGGCTTCCCCTCCACTCCCACTTCATGTTTGTGTGTTTGTACTGTCCACCAAACAGTGATGACTCCACTTACATCTCCCGCTCCAAAAACATGGACCAACTTCAATCCTCTAATCCCAACTCAATCTTCCTCAAATGTGGTAACTTCAATTGTCATCATGCCAGCTCGCTTGGTGTGGGTACCTCTCTCACCGGCCACGGAACTTCAGCAAAAGACTTCTGCAACACATTGGGACCGAATCAATTGATCAGCTTCCGACCCAGTTCTCAACCAATGGTACTCCATCTCTTCTGGATCTGATTTTGACAAATTTCCCTGAAAAGATCTTCTGTTCTTCCTCTGCTCCAACTGGTTCATCTGACCACGTGCTTGTCAAAGTGGACATCTCTCTGGCTGTTATCAGATCACCACCTCAGCACCGTCAATCTGGCATTTCACTCAGGCCGACAGGCAGGGTCTCCAAGCAACCATCAAACTTCTAGACTGGTCTCCCATCTCTACTTTCTCTGACATCAACTTGTCCTGAGAATTATTTCAGACACTTGCTATCTCTCTCTCTCTCATGCACTGATTTATCTCTTCTCCTCTTCAGTTGTCTTAGCTTTACTCCCACCCATGGTATACTGAAGCTTGTGGCGAGGCAGTTGTCCTGATACAACTTGTCTTTGCCTCCTGGAAGGCAAATCCAAATGAAGGCAACTTCAGTTCCTTCCACAAAGCTCAGAACAAGTGTGTGTCTACCCTCAGGAGAGCCAGAAAACAACATCTTTCAAATCTCAAGTCTGAACTCTCAAACCTGTCACCTTCCTCCAAATCCTGGTGGCATCTCGTTAAGTCTGTTTCTGGTGTATGTTCCCCCTCCATCTCCTCCATTCCCTCAAATGACCACACAGCTGACAATGCATGTGAAAAGGGTGAATGCCTAAACTCGGTGTTTGCATCGAAATATTGTGTCCCAAACCCATCGCTTTTTGTACCCACCTAACACAGTCACATCTAGCTCTTCCTGGATTCTGTGTCCTTTTCTCCTGACAAGGTGGGGAGCTTTCTGTCAAACCTTGACTCAGATTCTGCAAGTGGTCCTCATGGCATCAGCTCATGTGTCCTAAAAACCTGCTCTGCTGCTCTTGCACACCCTCTTTCTGTTTGTTCACCCTCTCATTTGCTCAAGGTCATCTGCCATCTGCTTGGAAATCTGTAAGCATTTCCGCTCTGCATAAAAAAGGTGCAAAAACAGATCCCTGCAACGACAGAGCAAATCGGCATTCTCCCAATCATCAAAAAGGTTATGGAATCCATCATCGCTTCAGACATTAAATCCTTCCTCTTCACTATGGCTTAATTTCATATCATCAATTTGAATTCAGACTGGGTCACATGAGCCTGGATATGGTGCTTCTGCTCTCGCAACAATGGATGGAGGTACTCAATGCCAGACATGAAATAAGAGCAATCTCCCAAGACATAATCACGTGCCTTCGATACGGTCTGGTACCCACCCTGCTCTGCTCACCAAATTTTCTTCCTGTGGTATGCAAGGCCATCTCCACACATGGCTTGCAGACTTCCTCTCCTGTCACAACCAACATGTGGCCCTGAATTCAGTTCTCTCATCCCCTCTTCCTGTTCAGGCTGGACTTTCTTAAGGCAGTGTTCTGGGCCCTGTTCTTTTTCTGGTTTTCATCAATGATCTCTGTGACTGTCTGAAAAATCCTCTTTATTTCTTCGCTGATGACTCCATGCCTGGTGTTGGCTTAATGTTTTGGGTGAGGACTTGGGATCTTAGGATCCTGAGTTCAAATCCCACTCGGCTGTTAAATTAATACCAGGTGGGACTGACTCTGCCTGTCATCCTTCCGAAGTCGGCAAAATGAGTGCCAGCTTGCTGGTATTCTCTTTCGGAGTGGCGATTTGTCCAGGATTGCGTCCAATAGCCAAGGAGACCGTTTTGGCAGCACCAACGCACTGCACAGAATATGGTCCCAATGCATGGATGATGACTCCACCCTCTGCCATACCATCTGTCATCCCTTAGATTGGAAAGCAGTTTCCGCTTCACTCTCTGCAGATCTGGATAAAATCACAAGCTGGTCCATCACGTGAAACATGTCTTTCAATCCTGACAAATAAACTCTGACGATGTCTCTCCGAAAGGAGCATTTTTACCACCCCTCATCTATTTTCTCAACAATCCTATTGAAGAAGTCCTTTTATTCAAGCTTGGTTCTCACTATCCAGCATGATCTTTCCTGGGAAAGCCACATTTCCAAGCTGGCCTCCAAAGCCAGTTGCTGAATGAGCATCCTCTGTCATGCAAAGTCCTTTCTTGGCACACCTGAGCTCCTGATCACAAATTTTTTTTTCGTCCAAAGCCTGATGGAGTACTGCTCTCTACTCTGGGTTGGTGCTCCCACCTCTCACCTTTCTCAGATTCAGGGTGGAAACCAAGGCATTTAGGATCGTTGGTATCTCCCATAATGAGGCTGAGTCTTTGGGTGTCTCTCTCTCAACGCAGGCAGGTCGCTCATCTTTCTATCTTCTACCATCTCCTCTTCATCTTGCCCCTCACCCCCCCCCCACGCCCCGTCTGCGATAAGTCCCTCCCATATTTCTGCAGGGCACTCAAGGTCCGCCAGCAATCCCCTTCTGATAAAGCTATCAAAATTCAGAATCACTGCTCACCTTCACTCTTTTTTCCCACCTTTGGAATAAACTCCCACACTCTCTTCAATCCCAATATTCCCTCCAGGCCTTCAAAACAGCCGTTCACCACCATCTCTTATCTTCCCCCATCCAAAACCACAATCTTTTCTACCCCTGTTAATCCACTCCAAACTCACATCCTTCAAATTCCCAGCTTTCCTTCCTGAAAGTCCTTGTCGTGCAAGGACATGAAAGTCTTTGTAGTGTCCATCTTGTTTACTCCGTGTATCCCCGCACCATCCTTCTCCATTCCACAGATCTCCTCATGTCTCTGTTCCCCACTGTTTTGTCCTTCCCTCTCCCGCCCCTCTTGTCTCCTGCTCCCCTCGTTGTACTTTTTGTGTGTTAGCTCTTGTACGAGCCTCGACATTGAAAACAAAAAAGAAAAAGATGGGTATGGCTGGGCGGTTCTTGTTCTTCTTTCTTCTATCACCTGATATAATGTGGACGGGAGTGATTCATCTCACTTAATGTGTAATAGCCCCCATTAATTGGCAATTGTATTTCACACACCATGGTTAATACTCCCTTAAATTCACAACTTCCTTCCTGTTTGCTCTCCCATGTCAACCACAAACAATCGATTTTGGTGTGAAATCATTTTTATGCCATTTCATCATCCAATGGAAAATGAATGGAAGTTGTGATTCCACCTAATTTTAAACTCAACTTTCTCATTCAATATTTTGTTTGGCTGTATCATTCCTGGCTGATGAATCTATCTTTGTACAAGCTTGAAAATAGTTTGTCAGCCGTTACTCACCTTTACATCTTTTATCGAATGATCGGTGTGGAGTACTGAACTGGCAACAAATTTTCGAATCACTAATTTCAGATTTTTGACTCAACTCTGAGAATTATGTTCACAGGTATTCTGCCTCAGACTGTTAGACAAAGCAGTTTAAGTTTTACGAAATTCTTCACATCGATTATACATGACATACGTGCATCACAATAACTTTGAGGATGATCACGCACACACACAAATTTTTTTAAAATCAAAATACACAACAACATTATTCATCCAATGTGTGTGGAACAACATGAAGAGCCACATTCACTCAATCCCAGAAAGATGGGTTTTTCATGTAGGAATTGTTATGATATGCAAAAATGAACTGATTAAAAGGTGGTGTGAAAGGTCAAAGGTCGGAGTCAGTGATACGTTTTCTTTCCCGGGAAAATTTGAGAACGCCTGAAGGGTTTATCATCAAAGTTCGTACAAGTATATGTGGTGCAGTGTAGAAGATGCTTCGCAGGCAGACACGAGCGGGGGAACAGTCGAGCCGGGCTGTGTTGCACAAGCGCGAGCGCGGGCCTACTTTGCCCGCGGCTCCCCTTTATTACGTATTCAGCACACGCACAAGCCGGGTGACTCCAGCATTACTACGACGCCTCAGGCGGCGCGCACACCCTATACCCCTGGCAGACACGATGACCTCCACGACCACTCCTCCCCTCATCATGCCCCACCCTGCATGCCCGCAGGCTACACCACACTCCTCCCCCCTAAAAGTATGATTATTAAATGATTACCATCATAATAAGCATAAACAGCACGAAGGACTACGGTATAACAGTTGACAAGGCACAAAAAAGAAAACAGCGAAGTATAACAGCACATCACATCATATAATGCGTGGAAGCGAGCTACTGGAGAAGCACAGCAGCACTACACAGCGAAAACGCCCCCAGGCGGCTCATGCTTACATGGCCCTTGGCGAGGTCGCGGCGACCTCCCGACCTCCCCCGGCACCATCAAACGCCTCCGGCCCATAAGGCGGCACCTCTCCCCAGGCAGACCTGAAACAGATAAACCTTTCGAGGCCGCCCCCCGCTGTCTGGAACCCGCGGCGCCACCGCCAGACCCGACCGACCTTGGTGGGGGCGCTGAACAGCACCCTTGGCTGGAAGCAACAAACACTCCCCAACACCCCACGCACCATAATCAGTTGAGATTCCACCGCATGGCCAAAATGGCCTTGAGCGCACCCAGAGAGCCACGCCCCAGGCGCCAGGCACGTCTGACCTTGCTGAGTGCAGAGGTGGGGGTAACGCCGACCAGCGCACGAGTCCCGGCTCCGAGTCGATCTCCGAGACCCCCACGGCCGTTAGACGGTCGCAACTCCATTCAAAGCATATTCCAACCATAGGCTCATCATAAATCAATAGGAATAACATTTGAACCATTGCAAATTCATTTTTCCGTACAGCGCGTTCTTTTGATAAAATCCCAGCACCCGACAAAACAACCATCCGCGGCCTGGGGCAACTGGAGGCCAATAAACCCTCTTTATTCGCCCCCACCTCTCTCAAAGCCCCCACATCACATTGATCATAATACAAATCCCATCGATTGATCTCCACCAAACCCACTCTCACACGGGAACTGCTGGCATTTATTTCAACGACGTTAAACTGCATCACTAGAGCAAGGAAAAACAAATATGCAATGAACAGCAACCCACAACCCACATCACGAGTCCGGCTCTTGGTTGTCGACTCGATGTTGTGACTCGCGACTTCCTTTAACGCCACGGGCTCACCGCAATCTGTTGAAGCTGCTCGAACAACACCGCACCTCGCACCATGCATGTCGCCGAAGCGCGAGAGCCCATCGCGAGAGCTGGCACGGCCCCTGCTGCTCCCGAACCGCACACCGCCGTTGCAGGCAGCAACGAACGGCCGCTCCCGTTGCATCGACGCGGCTCCCGCCGCCAGAACCTCGCCCTCGGTACTCGACGAAAGCATCGAAGAGAGCACCGGCACACCTGGAGGTACGAACTGGAGATCCAGCCCGAGGTGCGCCAGCCAGTCCCGACCCAAAGGGCGGGCCCCTCCCCTCGCACCACGAACACCGAGAGCCGGGCGCGTCGACCTCGGTAGCGCACTGAGACGTCGGCCCTCGCAAGCGGTGCAATTGCTTCGCCGGTGCCCGTGCGCGATGCAAGGGCAGCACGAGTGGACTCCATCCGACACCCGATCAGTGCCCCGATCACTTCGACATTCACTGGCATCGGTCCTGTCACCGTAGGACCAACTGAAACCAGGCTCAACATGGGCAGCATCAGTGCCTCGGTCACTTCGACATCCACTGGCATCGGTCCTGTCACCGTAGGACCAACTGCTGCGCCCCGACCATCGAGACCCCGGACATTCTTCAGAGCTTGTGCGACGTCCAACGCCGCGTTCGAGCCGAACCGCGTGTCCTCGTTCTCTAGCCGTGGTTTTGCAGAAATCATTCCCCCGATTCGTCGTGCCTCAATAAAACGAACAGTGAGCGCGGCCGTTGCCCACTCGACGTGGCCGAAGTCGATTCCGACGAAGGCGGGCACGCGTTCGTGCGCCGTGCACAGACCCTCTGCCATGCTTGTGCTGGCGAGACCCTTGGCTCCGTAGCCTGGAACCGCACGGGTTATTCGCTGCCGGCCTGCACACGCCGATCCGAAGATCCTCGTCAGCCAACTGTGGTGTAGTGTAGAAGATGCTTAGCAGGCAGACACGAGCGGGGGAACAGTCGAGCCGGGCTGTGTTGCACAAGCGCGAGCGCGGGCGTACTTTGCCCGCGGCTCCCCTTTATTACGTATTCAGCACACGCACAAGCCGGGCGACTCCAGCATTACTACGACGCCTCAGGCGGCGCGCACACCCTACACCCCTGGCAGACACGATGACCACTCCTCCCCTCATCATGCCCCGCCCTGCATGCCCGCAGGCTACACCACAGTATATGTCACGACGCATGTATAAATAGATTAGATGAAGGGGTCAAGAGTTAAAAGGTCAAAGGTCAAGTCAGGTAAAAATGAGATATTTGAGAACAGCTGAAGTGATTGAAATCAAACTTGGTACAAGTATGCACCTGGTGTTGGCTTAATGGTTAGAGTGATAGGCTTGGGATCCCAAGATCCTGAGTTCAAATACAATTTGGCTGTTATTTGGCTAACAAAATGAGTGCTGGCTTTCTGGTATTCTGTGTTGGAGTGGTGACTTGTGCAGGATTGGACCTAACAGCTAAGGAGACTGCTTCAGGAGCACCAATGCTCTGCACAGAGTATGGTCCCAATGGATGGATGGATTCTTATGATTAAATGGACACAAATTTTTGTTCCAAGTAAATCAATTATTCACTTTCCAATCAAGTACATCGATTATTAGCTTTTCAAGTGTTCCATTTTTCATTATTATGTGACAGCAGGGTTCCTTCAGAATGAAGTGTGATAGATGAATGGATGCTTTTCCTATTTTTCTTTGGACTTGATGTTCCATACTCTTTCCAGAGTGTTGGTGTTGCCGAAGTCGTTTCTTGGCAAGGGTTATACTGGGTCGTTTTCCATTGCCTTACCAGCATTGTTTGTCTGTGCTCTATCCTTTTAAATGCTGAGCATCAAACAAGGAAGCAACCAGTCCCATTGCAAAGGTCTTTGGTATGACTCGGCCAGGGTTTGAACCAATGACCACCCAGATTCAGAGCGGACGCTTTCACCATTAGGCCACTGTTGCAAAGTTGTTTTATTTTTATTTTTTTTGTATACCTTGGTCGAGGCTCGTATGAGAGCGAACACACAACTCACAGCAAGGAGGCATGAGACAAGAGGAGCGGGAGTGGAAGGGACAAAACAGTGGGGAACAGACACATTAGGTGAACTGTGGAAGGGAGAGGGATGGGGATGGGACGGGGAACATGGCGAAGAGAAGATGGACATTACAGGGACTTTCAGGAAGGAAAGCAGGGGAATTGAAGGAAGTGGGCTTGGGTGGATTATCGGGGGTAGAAAAGATCGAGGATTTGGATGGGGGAAGATAAGAGGTGGTGGTGAACAGCTATTTTGAAAACCTGGAGGGAAGAATGGGAAAGAATAGAGTGAGGAAGTTTATTCCAAAGGTGGGAAAAAAGAGGAATGAAAGAGTGAAGATGAGCAGTGATTCGTGATTTTGGTAGTGTTACCAGAAGGGGGTTGCTGGCGGACCTTGAGCGCCCTGTGGAAATGTGGTGGGGACAAATCGCAGAGAGAGCAGGGGGGGCAAGGCTGGAGAGGAGTCGGTAGAAGACAGAAAGACCACCGACCAACCTGCGGTGATTGAGTGAGAGGCCCAAAGACTCAGCTTCATTGCGGGAGATGCCGATGATCTGAAATGCCCTGCTTTCGACAGCGTGAAGCCGAGAAAGGTGGGAGGCAGGAGCACCAGCCCAGAGGGGAGAGCAGTACTCCATCAGGCTACGGACAAAAGCTTTGTAAGTGGTCAGGAGCTCAAGAGGGCCGAGGAAGGACTTTGCACGACGGAGGATCCCCAGTCGGCGACTGGCTTTTGAGGCGAGGTTGGAAATGTGACTTTCCCAGGAAAGGTCATGGCAGATAGTGAGACCCAGAAGCTTGAAAGAAAAGACTTCTTCCAGAGGATTGTTGAGAAAGTGGATGGGGGGGGTTTTCTAAACGGTCCTTTCGAAGAGACATAGTGAGAGTGTGAGATTTGTCTGGATTGAAAGACATGTTCCACGTGTTGGACCAGTTTGTGATTTTATCCAGATCTGCAGTGAGCGAAGAAGCTGCTGCTTGCCGGTCTGAGGGATGACAGATGGTACGGCAGAGGGTGGAGTCGTCGGCAAAGAGAAATAGAGGATTTTCCAGATAAAGTTGGAAACATTTGACTGCTGTTTCCATTGCAATTAATTCTAGAAAGACAAGTTTATTACAATGGTTTAAACTCGCTTACCGATATTAAAGATCCTGACCACACACAAATTTATTAAAACGTTTGCAATCAAGCCAAAAATTTGTCCTGCCTTTGCTTTTGTTCACCGGACTTTCAGTGCTGGTGTCTTTTTGCTCAGTTTCAGACGAGGACTAAAAAGGAAAATAGAAATTCCCACAACAGAACAACATATATCTGAGCAAGCATTACAGATGACAAAACTGAAAGACTTGGAAAGTACAAACACAGAATTGTGAAATTTTCAGTCACCTCCCACACTCCACACCAAAATCTATTATTATCCCTGGATTCATTCACTCTCAATCATCTCTGTCCTCAATCTTCCACTCCTTTTCCTCCCCAACCATCTTTCAAATTTCCCAACTCTACACTCATGGAAGCAAAGGTATGAAATTGAAGTGTTGGTGTAAGATCTGCAATTACATCTCTCTGAAAGGCAAGCAGTTTCTGAAATTATTTTTGGTATGTAGGCGTCCTGGAACTCCATGCACGGGTTTCTCATTCTGGGACCCTATGCACGGGTATCCAATTCTGGCACCCCATGCAGGATTATCCCATCCTCCGTGTGCGAGTATTCTGTCCTGGGACCCCGTGTGTGGGTATCCATCCTGGGATCCCATGTGTTGTCATCTGTACGCCTGTGCGCCATTATTCCGGGAGCCCGAGCATGGTTTCTCTCAGGATTCCGCACACGGTTATCGAGGCACCCCAAATATGGTTAGACTGGTGATCAGATGCAGTATTCCTGGAACCTCAAACAGGGTTAACATAGGTTCTCAAAAAGTTATCCCAGGTCCTCAAAAGAGGTTATCCTGGGTATTTGACATCCCACAAGCATTGTCTTTTTCAGCAAAATTACAACTGCCGATAAGTGTTTATATATGCATATGTATTATATACATATATATATATATACATATATACATATATACATACATATATACATATATATATACATACATATATACATATATATATATATATATATATATATATACATATATAAAAATATATATACATACATATATACATATATATACACACACATATATATATGTATATATATATATATATATATATATATATATATATATATATATATATATATATATATATATATATATATATATATATATATATATATATATACATATATATATATATATATATACATATATATATATATATATATATATATATACATACATATATATATATATATACATACATATATATATATATATATATATATATATATATATATATATATATATATATATATATATATATATATATATATATATACATATATACATATATATATATATATATATATATATATATATATATATATATATATATATATATATATATATACATACATATATATATATACATACATATATATATATATATACATACATATATATATATATATATATATATATATATATATATATATATATATATATATACATATATATATATATATATATATATATATATATATATATATATATATATATATATATATATATATATATATATATATATTGTTGTGGTTGACGAAATTCACAAACCACCATTCAGGTCCCTTAGGTGAGATATCTCGGTAAGTACATGTGCAGTTAGGCCCAAACCCGTTGTCTAGTGGGAATACATGTCATTCATGCGGGCTGCGACTCTTCAGGATAGCCGTTTTTCTTTTACTATCTTTATTTTGGACCAGCCGCCATTATTACCACCACCAACCACGTCTCAACAGCCATCACACAACAACCAACAACCACAACGCCGCTTCACAACAACAACCACCAACCACAACGCCGCTTCACAACAACAACCACCAACCACAACGCCGCTTCACCACAACCGCCACGACCTTTACCGTCAGAACTCGCCACCATCGCATCCACAACATCTCGCGCCACTCGTGGGCACCGATACTGGACTCGTGCAGGGCGCGCACCGAGCAGCGTGTTCAAAAACATCACGGACTTTCCGCAGAAAATGGATCAAAAACGACTCACGCCCACTTTTGTTCCGTCCAATCGGAGAGCGTGGGCGATTTGGCCCCGCCTCCAGGGCGTTGGAGGGCGGTCGCTATATGCAAATTCATGGATCAAAAAGCATTCACGCCCACTTTTCCTCGGGCCAATGGGGAGCCAGTTAGAGAGGTGAAGGGTCGGAGGCAGAGGGTCAAGGGTGAAAGAGCGAAGCCACGGGGGTTATATAAACGGCTGCGTTCGTCAGTCAAGGCAGTTAAGAGTTGGAAGTTAAGGGTTGTGCGGAGTTCAAGAGAGTCGTCGGTGGAGCTGGAAAGAAGTGAGAGAAGTCAAGAGTGAAGAGTTGGGACGAGCCAAGAGAGGAGACGGAGAGGGCGAGTAGGCGGAGCTGTGGAGAGGTGACGGCGGCGAAGGCGGACGAGGGGGTGCTCGCGTCGGTGCCGGGAGCTGCACAGGGAGAGGCCAGCAATGCGCCCGAGGTCGAGGAGGAGACGCTCGCCGCGGGACCTGAGACAGGGTGATATCCTCCTTCCCCCGAGCATCAGCAACCCCCTCCTGTTTCCCCCCGCGCTGAGATAGTGTGACAAAGGGGGCCCCTTTCCCACCCCCTACCAGACACTGTCCGCGAGGCCCGCGGAGTTGAGGCACCACCACCACTTCGCGTCTCATCATCAGACGGGTAGGCCCGACACGGTCTCGGCCCCAGGCCCGCCTACCCCCCTCATCCTGGAGGGTGGTTCTCTTTTCTTTTGCTTTGGGAATATGTGTTGTCGGCGCCGTCTGTGAAGTAAAATTGTATAAGTGTTGCCGTGTGCCCGGTAGTCGGTTAGATCTGCATTGTTGCATTTCCTTTTTGTGTAATATTGCATTGTCTTCTTCTTTTACATGTGCTTTTGGTGGAATTGTATATGTGTGCTTTCCGTTCATCGCGAAATAAATGTGCTTCATGTTGAACTGTTTTCCCGCTTCGCTTCGTCTTTTCTTTCATTGAATCTCCATCTTGCTTCACGTAAAGGGTTGGTCGTGGGCTAAAACGCCCGATAATTAATCGAACCGTCGAGGCCGACGAATAACACCGCTCGGTTATCCCGATAGTACGGAACGGGTCGCTTAAAGTGGCCCGTGTCCGAAGTCGACCTGCGGCGAGGTGCGATCGCCCGGTCTACCCTCCGTGTGGGTACTTAGGTAGGTCGAATTTGGCGAGCAACCCTATCCCACGCGGGGGCCGATTGGCACGATGGTGGTGAGACTGAAAGGTCCACCCGTGACTAGTTCCCGGCGTTAGTCCGAGAGGGTCACGACTGGATTGTCCGTCCGGTGGGCGACGTGCCGCGATTCGAGTTACGTGGCCGTCCGCACGCCGGCGTGCGCGAATCCGCAACAATATATATATATATATATATATATATATATATATATATATATATATATATATATATATATATATATATATATATATATATATATATTATCCCTGTGTCATAAGAGGCGACCAGGGTTGCGTCAGGAAGGGCATCCGGCGAAAAACCTGTCCCAAATCATTATGCGGATCATAACGGATGATCCGCTGTGGCGACCCCGAACGGGAGCAGCCGAAAGAAGAAGAAGATATATATATATATATATATATATATATATATATATATATATATATATATACATATATATATACATATATATATATATATACATATATATATACATACATATACATATACATATACATATACATACATATATTTACATATATATATATATATATATATATATATATACACATATATACATATATACATATATATACATATATATACATATATATACATATACATATATATATATATATACATATACATACATATATTTACATATACATATATATATATATATACATATACATATACATATACAAACATATATTTACATATATATACATATATATGTATATATATATATAAAAGGCGATGAGTGTTGTGTTTTATACCGTGCCTTCAGAAAGTATGACACCCGTCTTTTGTCACGTTTGTTGTGCAACAGCCTGAATTTAAAATGGATTAAATTAAAAAAAATTTTTATCACTGATCTACTCAAAATACTCCATTATGACAGAGTGAAAACATGTTTTTAGGATTTTTTTTACAAATCTATCTATTTTTTTCAAATGCATTTTTATTTTACAAATTTTACAAATGACAGATTGACAGGTCCCTCATCGTGATTAACATTCGACCCCAAAAAATCCATTGGACATCTGATGCAATAAACTCAGATTGTGTATAATCACCAGAGGCCAACTGCAGAGGTCTGATCTTGCAAGGAGTGGTGTGCACTTGTCAGCAAAGGAACTGGGAAGGTGAGAGCAAAGGTGGAAATTGAGAAAATATGGGAAGAACGACAAGGGAGAAAATGAGAAAAGAGTGAAGGAGGATGGGAGAGAACAAGTGAAAACAAAAAAAAAGCAAGAGGGGTAATAAGAGGGAGGGAAGGAAAGGGGAATGACAATGTGCAAAAGTTTTTGTTGAAGTCGCTTACATTTCACAATTAAGTGAATGGCCCAAGAAGCCCTCCATCAGTCTGATCACAATGGCCGTCTTCTGAGGATGAAATTTTTCGACCGAACAGTGTTGCCATCTTCTTTCTCAAACCCTTGATGCAACAGCGTTGTTTCAATGATTTTACTACACACGCACACATAACGTAATGTTTAAGTGGAGAAGACTTTGCTCACAGGAAAAAAATTATCAAAACATAACAAAAAAATACAAAACGCAAGATACTTATTATTTTACAAAAGAAAGAATAAAACATTTTATTTGTCATGAGACACTTGTGAATCTAATCTTCATAAGTAAGCTGGTGTGTATCACAAAGTATTGCTTTGTACAAGTTTAGCCTCAACACAACAAGAATCCAGAAATTGTTTGCATTTTTAAAATTCTCAACATTCTCCAACACATTTGGTTGATCCAAAACTAGAATTTAAATGCGAGTGCCTGACCTCGAAAGTTTTGGGAAAACAATACTTGTAGGACTCTGACCTCTCTGAAATTGAACTATTGTTCAATATGACACAATATTTATTGGACAATCTGTGTCGATCGACACAGATCATTGGATTTCTGACTTTCTGAAGATATTTCATGGTCATCCAAGGAATGGTGCAATTTGCAATCAAACCACAACAAGAAACATCATATTTATGTATTCACAAGGATCTTGCCTGTTCTGGAATCAAAACAGTCAAGTGTAATCTTTTACCAATCATTATACACCCTAACAACACCACGATTGGCAAAGGTAATTATATTCGGACTCATTGAACAGCAGTGCAGATCTTGTTATAAATGCACACTTATGAAGAACTTTCTCCAGATTTTCTGAAGATATTACAAAAAAAGAAAAAGAAAAACAGAAAAGGATTAAAATGCATTTACCAAATGAAAATACAGGCCGACACTTTCACCGCTGGTGCTGGAATTGTTAACCAAGTTCCTTTTGGCTTCTTTAATCAAAGGGAAATAAAGCATCAATCAAGATTTTCTTTCAGATGTAAAAGATTAGAATTTTATTCAGTTCTATCTCCTCATAAAAAGCTTGGTGTTGGCTTAATGGTTATGATGGCTGGCTTAAGATCTTCTCAAGTGTCCCGAGTTGGTGTCCCTGTTGTGACATTAAAATAACATCAGGTGAGTTGACTTAGTTTGTCATCCTTCCAGGGTCAGCAAAATGAGTGTAAGAATGAGAAATTTGAGTCCCCTGCATTGGAGTGCTGACCTTTCCAGGATTGTGTCCCCAGAGCCAAGGTAAAACTGCTCGGCAACCATATGCATCTGAAGATGCCTCCCCCTCCTCTCCCCTCCCCTCCTCGCTATTCTTCAACAGTGTAGACATCAAACATCCGGGGCCTTCGCTCAAACCTGATAGATCTTTCCATTCAGGTTGCCACTGACAAACCTGATAGATCTTTCCATTCAGGTTGCCACTGACAAACCAGATAGATCTTTCCATGCAGGTTGCCACTGACAAACCAGACCCTTCATGCTTAATGCACTGCACTCACTCCCCCACACCCCCAGAAATACCTCTGGCAATAGCTTCCCCTCCACTCCCACTTCATGTTTGTGTGTGTATGTGTGTGTTGTACTGTCCACCAAACAGTGATGACTCCACTTACATCTCCCACTCCAAAAACATGGACCAACTTCCATTCTCTCATCCCAACTCTATCTTCCTCAAATGTGGCGACTTCAATTGTCATCATGCCAGCAAGCTTGGTGTGGGTACCTCTCTCACCTGCCACAGAACTTCAGCAAAAGACTTCTGCTGAGTCTTTGGGTGTCTCTCTCTCACCACAGGCAGGTGGCTCATCTTTCTATCTTCTGCCATCTCCTCTTCAGCCTTGCCCCCCACCCCCCATCTGCAATATGTCCCTCCCATATTTCCGCTGGGCACTCAAGGTCCGCCAGCAATCCCCTTCTAGTAAAGCGATCAGAATCAAGAATCACTGCTCACCTTCACTCTTTTTTCCCACCTTTGGAATAAACTCCCACACTCTCTTCAATCCCACTATTCCCCACAGGTATTCAAAACAACTGTTCACCACCATCTCTTATCTTCCCCCATCCAAAACCACAATCTTTTCGACCCCTGTTAATCCACTCCAAACCCACATCCTTCAAATTCCCAGCTTTCCTTCCTGAAAGTCCCTGTCGTATGAGGACATGAAAGTCTTTGTAGTGTCCATCTTGTTTACCTGGTGTATCCCGGCCCGATCCTTCTCCATTCCACAGATCTCCTCATGTCTCTGTTCCCCACTGTTTTGTCCTTCCCTCTCCCGCCCCTCTTGTCTCCTGCTCCCTTCGTTGTACTTTTTGTGTGTTAGCTCTTGTACGAGCCTGGACATTGCATACAAAAAATAAAAAGATGGGTACGGCTGTTCTTGTTCCTCTTTCTTCTATCACCTGATATAATGTGGACGGGAGTGATTCATCTCACTTAATGTGTAATAGCCCCCATTAATCAGCAATTGTATTTCACACACCATGGTTTATACTCACTTCAATTCACAACTTCCTTCCTGTTCGCTCTACTATCTCAACCACAAATAATCGATTTTGGTGTGAAATCATTTTTATGCCATTTCATCATCCAATGGAAAATGAATGGTTGTTGTGATTCGGCCTTATTTTAAACTCGTTTCTCAATCAATGTTTTGTTTGGCTGTATCATTCCTGGCTGATGAATGCATCCTTGTACAAGCTTGAAAATAGTTTGTCAGCCGTTACTCACCTTTACAACTTTTATTGAATGATCGGTGTCGAGGACTGAACTGGCAACGAATTTTCGAATCACTAATTTCAGCTTTTTGACAACTCCGAGAATTATGTTCACAGGTATTCTGCCTCAGACTGTTAGACAAAGCAGTTTAAGTTTACGAAATTCTTCACATCGATTATACATGACATACATGCATCACAATAACTTTGAGGATGATCACGCACACACACAAATTTTTTTAAAATATCAAAATACACAGCAACAATATTCATCCAATGTGTGTGTGGAACAACATGAAGAGCCACATTCACTCAATCCCAGAAAGATGGGTTTTCATGTAGGAATTCTTATGATTCGCAAAAATGAACCGATTAAAAGGTGGTGTCAAAGGTCAAAGGTCAGAGTCATTGAAACGTTTTCTTTCCCGGGATAACTTGAGAACGCCTGAAGGGTTTATCATCAAACTTGGTACAAGTAAATGTCATGATGCATATATAAATAAATATATAAATATTGTTGCGGTATTCGCGCCCGCCGGCGTGCTGACGGCCACGTAACTCGAATCGCGGCACGTCGCCCACCGGACGGACAATCCAGTCGTGACCCTCTCGGACTAACGCCAGGAACCAGTCACGGGTGGACCTTTCGGTCTCACCGCGATCGAGCCAATCAGCCCCCGCGTGGGATAGGGTTGCTCGCCAAATTCGACCTACCTAAGTACCCACACGGAGGGTAGACCGGGCGATCGCACCTCGCCGCAGGTCGACTTCGGACACGGGCCACTTAAGCGACCCGTTCCGTACTATCGGGATAACCGAGCGGTGTTATTCGTCGACCTCGACGGTTCGATTAATTATCGGGCGTATTCAGCCCACTTCCAACCCTTTACGTGAAGCAAGGTGAGGATTCAATGAAAGAAATGACGAAGCGAAGCGGGAAACAGTTCAACACAAAGCACATTTATTCGCGATGAACGGAAAGCGCACATATACAATTCCACCAAAAGCACACAGAAAAGAAAAACACAATGCAATTTACACAAAAAGCAAATGCGACAATGCAGATCTAATACCGATTACACGAGCACACGGCAACACTTATACAATTTTACTTCACAGACGGCGCCGACAACACATACCCAAAACCAAGGAAAAGAACAGAGAACCCTCAAGGATGAGGCGGGCCTGAGGCCGAGACCGGGTCGGGCCTACCCGTCTGGTGATGAGACGCGGAGCGGCGATGGTGCCTCAACTCCGCGGGCCTCGCGGACAGTGTCTGGTAGGGGGTGGGAAAGGGGCCCCCTTGGTCGCACTATCTCAGCACGGGGGGAAACAGGAGGGGGTTGCTGATGCTCGGGGTATAGAGGATTTTTATTGTCCCGCGACGAGCGTCTCCACCTCGGCCAGGTCGCGCTGTCGGCCTCCCTGGGGTGCAGCTCCCTGCACGACGCGAGCACCCCTCGTCTGCCCTCGCCGCCTCTCCACAGCTCCGTCCCCTCCGCTCCGACTCCAACGCACACGACGACCAGCTCCTTCTTGCCAACTCCACCGCCCGCGAAGTCTTAACTCTCTGTCCTCTCTTGACTGACGAACACGGTCGCTTATATCAGCCCCGTGGCTTCGCCCTCTCATCTTTGACCCCCTCCCTTCGACCTTTCACCTCGCTCCCCATTGGCCCGAGAAAAAGTGGGCGTGAATGCTTTTTGATCCATAAATTTGCATATATCGATCGCCCTCCAACGCCCTGGAGGCGGGGCCAAATCGCCCCTCGCTCACCGATTGGACGGCACAAAAGTGGGCGTGTGTCGTTTTTGATCCGTTTTTGAAGCAGAAAATCCGTGGTTTTGTACACGCTGTTCGGCGCGCGCCCTGCACGAGTCCAACACCGGTACCCACAAGCGGCGCAAGAACGGTGGCGATGCGACGGTTGCGAGGTGTGACGTGAAGGTCGTGGCGGTTGTGGTGAAGCGGCGTTGTGGTTGGTGGTTGATATTGTGACTGGTGGTGGTAACAATGGCGGTTGGTCCAAAATAAAGATAGTAAAAGAAAACGGCTATCCTGAAGAGTCGCAGCACGCATAAATGACATGTATTCCCACTAGACAACGGGTTTGGGCCTAACTACACATGTACTTACCGAGATATCTCACCTAAGGGACCTGAATGGTGGTTTGCGAATTTGGTAACCACAACACTACCCCCTCCTTTTTACAGACTCGTCCCGAGTCGTCAAATTTTCGTGTGCCATCATGTGTAGTTTTCCCTAGTACATTTTAAATTTCACGGATCCCTGAGTGCGACATTCATGGTATTCGTGTCCCCAAAATAAATAACCTGAGGGCTGCGTAACTACCTAAACAAACTCACTCACACGGACGACTTAAATAAAATTGCCGGCGCTAAGACAGACATGCCGGGGGCGCACTCATATTTACAGTACATCTTAACCTTAACTTACAAATTTTACACTAAACCATGGCCCAGGATCATTGAACTCTGCAAAAGAAAAGCAGTTAGCAGGGAGCCAGGCTGCTCGCATGCAGTCTCTGGCTCAAAACAATGCAGGTGACAGGGAACGTGGCTGGCTGCTCACACGCAGTCCAAGGCCTTCCTTTTTGAACTGAACGCAGTGAACCACAACGGTGCATGGGCTGCACAAACGCAGTCTCCGTGCCAGCTCAAGTGGCACATGCAATGAGCACAACGAATGGATGGATGAACACAAACACGGTGCACGGGCCGCCACTGCAGGCCCGTGTTGTAGCTGCCAACAGGGCAGTTCTCGCAGCTTGCAAACTGTTGCCTTGATCCTGGCGCACATGGAAATGAACAGGGGGGGGAAAGCAAAATTGAACGGGGCTGGTGAACATGGGCAGTGGGCATGGCATGGCAAAGGTGAGCAGGCAAACACAGCCCGCAGAAGAAGGCCGCTGCAGGCAAACACAGCCGGCAGACGAACTGGCCGGAACAGGCCTTGAAGCACCACAGCTGCAGATGATCCGGCCGGCACAGGCCTTGCAGCAAAACAACAGCTGCCGATGAAGTTGGCCGGCCTCCGCCTTGAAGCAAAACATGGCCAGCCGATGAAGTTGGCCAGCTTTTGCCGTTCAGTGGAGGTTGGTGGAGGGAGTGCGGTGGTGCTGGCCACTTGGAAGGCGGGCTCGGACCGACCTACCTGTCTCCCTCCCACCTATCGCCTTTGCCTGTCACTGTACATACCCACTCCCTTAATTTGTCAAACCCCAATTTAGCCCCAACTTATTTTTTTGTTGTTTTTATTTTTACTTCCCCACTATAAATCGTCCCCTAACCCCCTTTATCGTCTTTGTTCGGCTAACCTATCCTGTCACCGAGCCTACTCCCAACCCCAACGTTCCCTTCCCGGAGGGGAACAAGGGAGAGCTAACGTCCTGTGTCGAGGCCCAACGAAGCCTCAGAATGGCCTCTCCAGAGTTCGGCGATCTATAACCAAAGTGGGTCCAGCGGCCCACAACGACAGCGAGGGGATGGATGGTGCTGAGGGGTACATCTCCTAATCTACCCTAACCATTTAACTGTTAAACTACCCCGGGGCTTTCAACAAGCGCCTCTTGCTTAAACTATTGGTTCTATAAACCCAGATTCCCGTCGCCTGTGTTGGTGTCCTCACAATTTCGGGCCTCGCCCCCTAATTTTCTCTCCGTGCCCTCACACGGTCTCCTGGCTGGGACACGTGGCTCCCTTTGGCAGGCACGACCCTCTGCCGAATCTCCCGCTATGGCACCCCCGGGCACTACACTGCCTCCGAGCCTACCAGCTCCCTAACACCGGGGAGTGCCCCCCATGGCACCTCCCCTGAAACGCACACGTGGCAGGCTGGCCTCCCAGGCCCCTTTCCGAGGGTCACCCGTGCCCACAACACTGCCCACACGGCTAACGGCGCCCCGGGCCCCCGCACCAAGCAGGCGCACCCGTGCCCACTACGCTATCCCGGCCCCCCATGGGCCCTTGGCCTACCACGGCCGACTAGCCTGGTGCCCGGGGTACCCACTCAGCGATACTCACCTTTCGCAGCCACGCTCCCAAGCCCGTCAACAGGGCTCCTGCACCCCTCCAAATGGGTTTCGAGCCTACTTTCCCACCAACAGCAAAACGACCTCCATATTTCAATTTGACTAACCCAGCTAACTCACTCTACACTGACCCCGGGGTCCCTTGGGCGGGAGTCACTCCTCCCCCCAATCACTCATCGCACCATGCATTCCCCATTCGCTCCACTCACACAGACCCGCTGGCCTCACTCACTCACCATGTACTCACCTCACAACTCTTCAACACACTCCGCTGAACTCTGCCATCCTTCTAACTACCTCCCCTAACTAACTCGTGCTCCCACGTCGTCCCTTAAACTACAGCACGTTCCTTTTAACACTACGTAGCTAAGCTACGTCCCCTCTACACATTCACAAGTCTGTCCATGTCCTCAAATCATCAAAAATCATTTCCCATTTTCCCATCCTAAATCTGGCTACAATCCCTCTAACTAATCCATTCCACGGACTCCATGAGGACTTACCCCTGCCCCATGAAGTCGGTCTAACTAAGCTAACCCTTCCCCCTAACTAGTTTCCATCCTGTGCCCAGGTAAGGGGGTCTTCCACCCCTTGCCCAGGAATCCTGTGCACCCGAAAGTGAGGCTTGGTTTTTTTTTTTGTTTTTTTTTTCTTTTCCCATGCGCATCACCAGCGCGGCAACTCGCGCACTTTGCACCTGCCCGTGACGCCATGCAGCTGCACGTGTTCCTCGTCCCTCCTTGGACGGTACCATCCGGCAGAGATACCCCTCCTGCCGGATTCCAACCCCACGTGCATCCATGGCGTCACCGTGCGCATAAAAACACAAGCCCCACGGCCTCGAGGGTTCCCCACGCGAACACATGTGCTTTGCCCGTTGGAGCTTAACACACACGATCGCGTGGAGAACCCGTCCGGTCCAAATCCGTTTACCTGCCTAAACTTTGTCCGTCCGCGGGATCGGCAAATCCACCGCTGGCGTTTCCGGACCGGGACTTCACTCTCGCAAGCGAGCACGTGGCGGTCTCGTGCGTTGCACAGCACGAACCGCGTGCTCACTGCTGGGTGAACCCGGCACGGTCCCCGAAACAACTACAGCCGCTACTCGGCTTTCTCTCCTCTGTCGCCGTCTCCGTCTCCATTCGACCCACGCACACCTGCGTGTTACGACGCACGCAGTCCACTCCATCACATTCACACCGGGAGATGCGGCTGCGTGCTCCCGCATGCCAACCGACATCTCCCTCACATACCGCTCTCTCACACACACGGTCTCCCTTGCATACGGCCGTTCACTCACGCGTGCCTCACTACTCACACAAACC
The DNA here is from genome assembly GCF_056783735.1 of Eptatretus burgeri. NCBI lineage: Eukaryota > Metazoa > Chordata > Myxini > Myxiniformes > Myxinidae > Eptatretus > Eptatretus burgeri. The sequence goes on along the minus strand of NC_140965.1, from coordinate 124,381,483 downwards.
ATACTACTTACACACGCGGGGGCACTCACCCGCGGTGCCTCATCCACACTCCGTGCCTCACTCACACACGCGGGGGCACTCACCCGCGGTGCCTCACTCATACTGGCCGTTTCACTCACACACACGGCCTCTTCCACACACGGTGCCTCATCCACACACCGTGCCTCACTCACACACCGTTCCTCACTCACACACGCTGGGGCACTCACCCGCGGTGCCTCATCCACTTGCGGTGCCCCTTTTACACACGGCGTGCTGGGAAGCACGTACTCCGGCACCATCGCCACCACACCACTCTGGGGGCATGTTGGTGTGCGCGATCCCCACCAAGCGGCGAATGTCATGTGCCAATTCTCCCAGCGATTCCTGGGGACGTCGTTTGCGCCCGTTGAGCTGAGCTTTAACAAGCTCGCTCTGCTGGTCCATGCCAAATCGGTTTTTTAGGGCCGAATGGAGATCCTCCAGGGTCACCCCCTCACTGGGTACCGTGGTCAGGACTTCCAAAGCCACGCCACGCAGGGCCGCTGTGAGTTGTGCCACACCCTGCACCTCGTTCCAGCCATTGCCTCTGGCAACACACTGGAACTGGGCCATATATGCCCTCAAGTCCGTCTTGCCATCGTACGGGGGTAGCGGCACCCTCGGTTCTTTCGAGGTCTCCTCCCGTTCCCTAGGGACTCCGGGAGGAGTGTACCTCCCCAGTCCCAAAGGTGCCTCACTCCCGCAGGGTCCGAGCCATTTGCCCGGGGGCTCCACCACCCTTGTCTGCGTCTGTCCGTGCCCCGCGTTGTCCCGCTTACTCTCCCAAGCCATTGGACTCACACTCCGCACACCCCCTGGAACAGTCATTCTGGGTACCCCCATTAGGCCAAAAGACCCCGCGGTCTCTACCCTCCCCAAGCTTGGCATGCTCACCCCCGCATCGGGCAAGCCTCCTCCTCCGCCTTGTGACACCGGCCCCACCTGGGCACGATCCGCCTCGAGGGAGTATATCCTCTCCCCCTGTTCCCGAAGGAGGCCATCCCACTTCTGACACCAGTGTTGCGGTATTCGCGCCCGCCGGCGTGCTGACGGCCACGTAACTCGAATCGCGGCACGTCGCCCACCGGACGGACAATCCAGTCGTGACCCTCTCGGACTAACGCCGGGAACCAGTCACGGGTGGACCTTTCGGTCTCACCGCGATCGAGCCAATCAGCCCCCGCGTGGGATAGGGTTGCTCGCCAAATTCGACCTACCTAAGTACCCACACGGAGGGTAGACCGGGCGATCGCACCTCGCCGCAGGTCGACTTCGGACACGGGCCGCTTAAGCGACCCGTTCCGTACTATCGGGATAACCGAGCGGTGTTATTCGTCGACCTCGACGGTTCGACACTATCGGGCGTATTCAGCCCACTACCAACCCTTTACGTGAAGCAAGATGAGGATTCAATGAAAGAAATGACGAAGCGAAGCGGGAAACAGTTCAACACAAAGCACATTTATTCGCGATGAACGGAAAGCGCACATATACAATCCCACCAAAAGCACACAGAAAAGAAAAACACAATGCAATTTACACAAAAACCAAATGCGACAATGCAGATCTAATACCGATTACACGAGCACACGGCAACACTTATACAATTTTACTTCACAGACGGCGCCGACAACACATACCCAAAACCAAGGAAAAGAACAGAGAACCCTCAAGGATGAGGGGGGCCTGAGGCCGAGACCGGGTCGGGCCTACCCGTCTGGTGATGAGACGCGGAGCGGCGATGGTGCCTCAACTCCGCGGGCCTCGCGGACAGTGTCTGGTAGGGGGTGGGAAAGGGGCCCCCTTGGTCGCACTATCTCAGCGCGGGGGGAAACAGGAGGGGGTTGCTGATGCTCGGGGTATAGAGGATTTTTATTGTCCCGCGACGAGCGTCTCCACCTCGGCCAGGTCGCGCTGTCGGCCTCCCTGGGGTGCAGCTCCCTGCACGACGCGAGCACCCCCTCGTCTGCCCTCGCCGCCTCTCCACAGCTCCGTCCCCTCCGCTCCGACTCCAACGCACACGACGACCAGCTCCTTCTTGCCAACTCCACCGCCCGCGAAGTCTTAACTCTCTGTCCTCTCTTGACTGACGAACACGGTCGCTTATATCAGCCCCGTGGCTTCGCCCTCTCATCTTTGACCCCCTCCCTTCGACCTTCCACCTCGCTCCCCATTGGCCCGAGAAAAAGTGGGCGTGAATGCTTTTTGATCCATAAATTTGCATATATCGATCGCCCTCCAACGCCCTGGAGGCGGGGCCAAATCGCCCCTCGCTCACCGATTGGACGGCACAGAAGTGGGCGTGTGTCGTTTTTGATCCGTTTTTGAAGCAGAAAATCCGTGGTTTTGTACACGCTGTTCGGCGCGCGCCCTGCACGAGTCCAACACCGGTACCCACAAGCGGCGCAAGAACGGTGGCGATGCGACGGTTGCGAGGTGTGACGTGAAGGTCGT
>NC_140965.1:124364008-124374008 GCF_056783735.1 Eptatretus burgeri | reverse complement strand
AAATTACCCCCGTTTGGGGGTGACGGTCATCTCTATAATACCACAAGTTCTCAATGTTCAGTTCAGGTAACCGCGAAACAGTCTAAACTAACCGTTTAGATTGAAACAGTTCACAGAGATACACTAGGATAATACTTATAATAACATAATTAATAAATATGTATTGTTCATTTCGTACCCGGATTAACACATCAGAATCATCAGTCAGTGCAATACGTGGTTTTCCGGTCCGTCCACTCTCTGGGAACATTTCACTTCCGGTTGTAGAAAAAAAACGAAAAAGTAGGCTTTGGTCTCAGAGATTATGATAATCCTGCAGATTATTCTTCACTGATTATAATGCAACTTTCAGAATGAAAATTGGTCAAGTATTTATAGAGATACTGAGGTTTGAAAAATCGTGAGAGACAGCAAATTCATTGATTATTAATTCCACAGAAGTTTCATGACATTGCACAAAGTGACATGTCAGGTATGAAAAAACATTTTGCATGCCAGATTCATTAATTATTAATTCATTAATTATGGAATGTACTCATTGAGAAATTAATCAGAAAGCCCGAAGCATGTAGCATAATTTATCACTTCTCCCATCATCCGGGATCCGTGGCCTCGCCCCACAGCCTGCAGCCCTATGTCCGCCGGTGATTATGTTGGATATCGGCACGGTCGAGAGGAGCCTGCGAATTATCCCTGCTGATGCACTGAATTGATGCAATCGTTCGGCCAGAATATTCGTTGTCAAGATGTTGCGTGATTAAATCACCAATACAGTCACTCAAATTTATACCACCGACATACTTCTTAACAATCACCTTCGCCCCAGAAACCACAGTCAATCTGAACCACGCTGGCCACTGCTCAGACGCCATGACCGGACTACTGCGCAGTTCTACTACGCAGTTTGGTTAAAGATGATTCGGAATTTTGGTGCGCGCGCACGAAATTATATTTTGAAAATAAATGCCTAAGTTTACATTTCGGGTTTTGAAACTTTTGCACCTTTGGCGGAAAATGTATAAATATAAAAGGCTAAAAGAGTGTTTTATATTTATATTTCATTTCTCCTTCCTTCCTTCTTTGCGAATCGCATCGGCGTTTTTGGCCATCTTCCAGATCACGTGACGATCAAACGGGAAGGAAATTCAAAAATCTGTCCGGTGAGATACAAGATAATATTTTTTACTATCATAATCAATAAACAGTTGCCGAATATATTTTAGAATGGCAGATGAGATAGGTTTTGGAAATGGCGATTTTTATAACTTACGTGACCTCGTGACCTCGTCCCTGACCTTGAACCCGGACAAAAGTTATATCGTTGTGCAACACTCATCTACCTCGACCCACATACTAAGTTTCATCAAGATTGGAAAGAAAAATTGTTGACGGACGTACGGACGGACGGACGTATGGACGGACATTCGGTCCGGCTTTATTAGGTCATCTCGGTAGAAATGACCTAAAAAAGCAAGAGGGGTCAGAAGAGGGAGGGGAAGGAAAGGGGAATGACAATGTGCAAAAGTTTTGGTTGAAGACGCTTACATTTCACAATTAAGTGAATGGCCCAAGAAGCCCTCCATCAGTCTAATCACAATGGCCGTCTTCTGAGGAAGAACTTTTTCGGCTGAACAGTGTTGCCATCTTCTTTCTCAAACCCTTGATGCAACAGCGTTGCTTCAATGATTTCACTACACACGCACACATAAGGTAATGTTGAAGTGGAGAAGACTTTGCTCACAGGAAAAAAATTATCAAAACTGTATTAAAAATACAAAACGGAAGATACTAATTATTTTACAAAAGAAAGAATAAAACATTTTATTTGTCATGAGACACTTGTGAATCTAATCTTCATAAGTAAGCTGGTATGGATCACAAAGTATTGCTTTGTACAAGTTTAGCATCAACACAACAAGAATCTGGAAATTGTTTGCATTTTTAAAATTCTCAACATTCTCCAACACATTTGGTTGATCCAAAACTGAAATTTAAATGCGAGTGCCTGACCTCGAAAGTTTTGGCAAAACAATACTTATTGGACTCTGACCTCTCTGAAATTGGACTATTGTACAATATGACACAATATTTATTGGACAATCTGTGTCGATCGACACAGATCATTGGATTCCTGACTTTCTGAAGATATTTCATGGTCATCCAAAGAATGGTGCAATTTGCAATCAAACCACAATGAGAAACATCATATTGATTTATTCACAAGGATCTTGTCTGTTCTGGAATCAAAACAGCCAATGTAACCTTTCACCAATCATTATACACCCTAACAACATCACTATTGGCAAAGGTAATTACATTTGGACTCATTCAACAGCAGTGCAGATCTTGTTATAAATGCAGACTTGTGAAGAAAAACAGAAAAGGATTAAAATGCATTTACCAAATGAAAATACAGGCCGACACTTTCACCGCTGGTGCTGGAATCGTTAAGCAAGTTCCTTTTGGCTTCTTTAATCAAAGGGAAATAAAGCATCAATTAAGATTTTCTTTCAGATGTAAAAGATTAGAATTTTATTCAGTTCCATCTCCCCATAAAAAGCTTGGTGTTGGCTTAATGGTTATGATGGCTGGCTTAAGATCTTCTCAAGTGTCCTGAGTTGGTTTCCCTGTTGTGACGTTAAAATAACATCAGGAGAGTTGATTTAGTTTGTCATCCTTCCAAGGTCAGCAAAATGAGTGCAAGAATGAGAAATTTGAGTCCCCTGCATCGGAGTGCTGACCTTTCCAGGATTGTGTCCCCAGAGCCAAGGTAAAACTGCTCGGCAACCATATGCTTCTGAAGATGCTCACCCCTCCTCTCCTCGCTATTCTTCAACAGTGTAGACGTCAAACATCCGGGGCCTTCGCTCAAACCTGATAGATCTTTCCATACAGATCGCCACTGACAAACCAGACTCTTCATGCTTATTGCACTGCCCTCACTCCCCCACACCCCCAGAAATACCTCTGGCAACGGCTTCCCTGCACTCCCACTTCATGTTCGTGTTTGTGTGTTGTACTGCCCACCTAACAGTGATGACTCCATTTACATCTCCCACTCCAAAAACATGGACCAACTTCCATCCTCTCATCCCAACTCTATCTTCCTCAAATGTGGTGACTTCAATTGTCATCATGCCAGCAAGCTTGCTGTGGGTACCTCTCTCACCTGCCAAGAACCTTCCGCAAAAGACGTCTGCTGAGTCTTTGGGTGTCTCTCTCTCACCGCAGGCAGGTCGCTCTTCTTTCTATCTTCTGCCATCTCCTCTCCAGCGTTGCCGCCCACCCCCCCGTCTGCGATATGTCCCTCCCATATTTCCGCAGGGCACTCAAGGTCCGCCAGCAATCCCCTTCTGGTAAAGCTATCAAAATCAATAATCACTGCTCACCTTCACTCTTTTTTCCCACCTTTGGAATAAACTCCCACACTCTCTTCAATCCCACTATTCCCTCCAGGCCTTCAAAACAGCCGTTCACCACCATCTCTTATCTTCCCCCATCCAAAACCACTATCTTTTCTAACCCTGTTAATCCACTCCAAACACACATCCTTCAAATTACCTGCATTCCTTCCTGAAAGTCCCTGTCATGTGAGGACATGAAAGTCTTTGTCGTGTCCATCTTGTTTACCCCGTGTATCCCTGCCCCATCCTTCTCCATTGCACAGATCTCCTCATGTCTCTGTTCCCCAGTGTTTTGTCCTTCCCTCTCACGCACCTCTTGTCTCCTGCTCCCCTCGTACTTTTTGTGTGTTAGCTCTTGTACGAGCCTTGACATTGTATACAAAAAAGAAAAAGATGGGTACGGCTGGGCTGTTCTTGTTCTTCTATGACCTGATATAATGTGGATAGGAGTGATTCATCTCACTTTATGTGTAATAGCCCCCATTAATCGGCAATTTTAGTTCACACACCATGGTTTATACTCGCTTAAATTCACAATTTCCTTCCTCTTTGCTCTTCTATCTCAACCACAAACAATCGATTTTGGTGTGAAATCGTTTTTATGCCATTTCATCATCCAATGGAAAATGAATGCAAGTTGTGATTCGGCCATAATTTAAACTCAATTTTCTCAATCAATATTTTGTTTGGCTGTCTCATTCCTGGTTGATGAATTCATTTTTGTTTACATCTTTTATTGAGTGATCGGTTTTACATCTTTTATTGAATGATCGGTGTCGAGTACTTAACTGGCAACAAATTTTCGAATCACTAATTTCAGCTTTTTGACTCAACTCTGAGAATTATGTTCACAGGTATTCTGCCTCAGACTGTTAGACAAAGCAGTATAAGTATTACGAAATTCTTCACATCGATTATACACGACATACGTGCATCACAATAACTTTGAGGATGATCACGCACACACACAAATTTTTTTAAAATCAAAATACACAGCAACATTATTCATCCAATGTGTGTGGAACAACATGAAGAGCCACATTCACTCAATCCCAGAAAGATGGGTTTTTCATACAGGAATTCTTATGATTTAACTGATTAGAAAAAAAATGAACTGATTAAAAGGTGGTGTCAAAGGTCAAAGGTCAGAATCAGTGATACGTTTTCTTTCCCGGGATAACTTGAGAACGCCTGAAGGGTTTATCATCAAACATGGTACAAGTATATGTCATGACGCATATATAAATAGATTACATTATGGGGTCAAGAGTTCAAAGGTCAAAGGTCATGTTAGGTAAAAATGAGATATTTGAGAACAGCTGAAGTTATTTAAATAAAACTTGGTACAAGTATGTACCTGGTGTTGGCTTCATGGTTTGAGTGATGGGCTTGGGATTGTAAGATCCTGAGTTCAAATACCATTTGGCTGTTTAATTAATTCCAGGTGGAGTTGACTAAGCCTGTCATCCTTCTAATGTTGGCAAAATGAGTGCTGGCTCACTGGTATTCTGTGTTGGAGTAGTGACTTGTGCAGGATTGGAGCTAACAGCCAAGGACACTGCTTCGGCAGCATCAATGCTCTGCACAGAGTATGGTCCCAATGGATGGATGGATTCTTATGATGAAATGGACACAAATTTTTGTTCCAAGTAAATCAATTATTCACTTTCTAATCAAGTACATCGATTATTAGCTTTCCAATTGTTCCATTTTTTATTATTATGTGACAACAGGGGTCTTAAGAATGAAGTGTGATAGATGAATGGATGCTTTTCCTATTTTTCTTTTGACTTGATGTTTCACATTCTTTACAGAGTGTTGGTGTTGCCAAAGTAGTTTCTTGGCAAGGGTTATCCTGGGTGGTTTTCCATTGCCTTCCCAGCATCGTTTGTCTGTGCTCTATCCTTTTAAATGCTGAAGGCCCGGTCACACCTTGACGTTTTAGCCAGATTAAAATGTATGCAAAACGCTGGCTTACGTTGAACTTTTGATGTTTTTTGTTTTTAAAGATTCGGACGTATTCATAGCGACTTGGTCTGATGTAGAACGCATTGGTAACGGACACAGAACGTTTCGTTGTGTTATAGATAACTTATACCAACGAATGCTGAACCTGTTGTCGGCCTACACAACCGATGCCCAACGATAGTCTAAATTAGGCATAGCGCGTTGCACACATCGCCGACGATGTCGTGACGTAGCCTATTAAAAGGCTGACGCACAACGATTCGAATCATAACTGCCGTAGAAATGGAAGTGTCAACATCGCGGTCACACCTTGGCGATCTTGCCAGCGTATGCCGACCTAAGAAAAATGTGTCTAAAACGTTGGGGCACGTCAAATACGGTATGAGTAAGTTTGGTATACGTGAGTAGAATGCTAAAGTACGCTATCATACGTCGTAGTAAGTAGAGTACGTGAAGAAATTTTAAACATGTTCAAAATTTTACGACGTACTCGGCGTATGACGCACGTTCCGCATGCGATGGGGATAAGTTTTACACACGATATGTGGATGCTTACACACGTCCACAAAGGCTACTTATAAGCTAATCATAAGTCGAAACACGTCACGGTAATGTCTTTTTTACGCGAAACTTATTTCTAACTTATGTTTGACGTGCTTTGAACCAATTCTTTACGTAGTCCCAACACACATCGACGTATGTAGACGTATTCCAATGACGTCTTCAGGTCGACAAAAAAATAAATAAATGAACGTGTTTCTAGCTTACAACTGCCATATAAAGACGTGTTCCCAGCGGTTTTGGGAATTGGTATATAAAAATGCTGCTCATAAAAGGGGAACCCAACAGTGTTTTCGAGTCCTTTTTGAGTCGATGTCCATGTCAGCAGTAACAGTATCAGTATCAGTACCAGTATTAGTATCAGTATTAGAAGTAGTTTGTTCATGTTGGCAGTAGTAGGTGAGTGTGAGGGGGAGGGTGTGGGTTATGATGGATCGTCCTTGCGTCCCCGTGTCCACGGGTAGGAGACATCTTTTAACCATTATTCGCACTTCTTCGCGGCTAATTTTTTATGGGGCTTTTTCAACAATGAGCTATAGCTTGTTTTTACGATTTCGGTCTATTCATAACGGGTTGGACAAATGCACAATGAACTAATATTGTGCATAGAGCGCTTTGATTACTTATAGATACGATATACCAACGAATAATTATCGTGAAGCCGGCGTTCACAAACTATGCCCAACGATAGCCTAACTTATCCATATCGTGCGGCAGTTTATCTTTGCCAGTGACGTAGGGTTTGCTATTCATAGGCTGCCACTCAACGATTTAAATGGCTGCATCTCCACTATTGAAAGTAGACGCTTGCGCTCAACAATTGGATTTTTTTTACACTCAACGACTTTTAAACGGTACCACTCAACTATTTTCATTGTTTACAATGAACGATTTAAATTGCTGTCACTCGCCTTTGTTTTTTGACGCTGGGGTTTGGAAATTTGAAGCATTTCTTCTGAACGTGTTAAAACGCTCAAACTCGACTATTTTAAATAGACGCTGCCGATGGACAATTGGAATCATAGCCAAGCTAGACATCGAAGTCTGAACATCCTCGTCATGCCAAAGAAAAGTTTGAAGAATGCTGCAAATAAGTGTCCGGGCCGTGGCCGTGGATGCTGACGCAAGGACGATCCATTATACCGACGTCTTTCAGCCTATGAGTAACTTAAAAGTAACGTCTGTCGACGTGTGGCAACGATCACGTAACGTGCCAACAACACATTAATCATAGGTTAGAAATAAGTTTCGGGTACGCTAAACATTACCTCGGCGTGTCTCAACTTATGATTAACTTACAAGTAGCATGTGTTGACGTCTGTCAACGATCGCAGACCGTGCATACAACTTGTGGCCAGCGTAGCGGAACGTGTGAGTCATACGCCGGCATACGTCGTGAAATTTCAAGCGTGAAAAAATTTGAGGACAACCAAAAAGTACAACGTTTAAAGCCAGCGTACAACGACGTATGGCAGTTTTTCAGCGTGATCTCAATGTTATCAAAACTTACCCATAACGTATTCAACGTGTGCCAGCGTTTTAGAAAAATAATTCAAAAATCGGCATACGTTGGCTAAAACGTCAAGGTGTGACCGGGCCTTGAACATCAAACAAGGAAGCAACCAGTTCCATTGCAAAGGTCTTTGGTATGACTCGGCCAGGGTTTGAACCAATGACCTCCCAGACTCAGAGCGGACGCTCCAACCATTAAGCCACTGTTCCAAAGTTGGAAATATTTGACTGCTGTTTCCATTGCAATTAATTCTAGAAAGACAAGTTTATTACAATGGTTTAAACTCGCTTACCAAGATTAAAGATCCTGACCACCTACAAATTCATTAAGACCTTTGCAAAAAAGCCAAAAATTTGTCCTACCTTTGCTTTTGTTCACCGGACTTTCAGTGCTGGTGTCGTTTTGCTCAGTTTCAGACGAGGACTAAAAAGGAAAATAGAAATTTCCACAACAGAACAACATATATCTGAGCAAGCATTATAGATGACAAAACTAAAAGAAATGGAAAGTACAAACACAGAATTGTGAAATTTTCAGTCACCTCCCATACGCCGCACCATACTCTATTATTATCCCTTCATTCATTCACTCTCAATAATCTCTGTCCTCAATCTTCCTCTCCTTTTCCTCCCCATCCACCTGTCAAATTTCCCAACTCAACACTCAAGGAAGCAAAGGTATGAAATTGAAGTGAAGGTGTGAGATCTGCCATTAGAGTTCTCTGAAAGGCAAGCAGTTTCTGCAATTCTTTTTGGTATGTGGGTGTCCTGGGACTCCATGCATGGGTTTCTCATTCTGGGACCCCATGCAAGGGTCTCCAATTCTGGCACCCCATGCAGGGGTATCCGGTTCCCCGTGTGCGAGTATTCTGTCCTGGGACTCCGTGTGTGGGTATCCATCCCGGGATCCAATGTGTTATCATCTGTGCGACTGTGCGCAATTATTCCGGGAGCCCGAGCATGGTTCTCTCAGGATTCCGCACATGGTTATCGAGGCACCCCAAATATGGTTAGACTTGTGATCAGATGCAGTTATCCTGGAACCTCAAACACGGTTATCGTAGCGTCTCAGAAAGTTATCGCGGGTCCTCAAAACAGGTTATCCTGGGTATTTGACATCCCACAAGCATTGTCTTTTTCATCAAAATTACTACTGCTGATAAGTGTTTATATATGTGTATAAATATATATATATATATATATATATACATATATATATACATATATATATACATATATATACACACACACACACACACACACAAGGTGAAGTACCCGGTAATAACCGGGAAATTTGCCCTATTTTCCTCACGCCAGTTAGACTGAAGCATTAGTTGCATGGAGAAAATTAGGAAGGCTTCTCTTATTCCTCAGATTTATGGAAGGAAGGCTTTATGCTGCCGTAATCCTCAGAGAGGTCATAGTTGAAGGCGGCCTTGAGCCACTCAATGTTTCTAGCAGCAGTGGCAACTGTCCTTGATGTCCTGCCAAATCCCGGACCTAGAAAGCTGGAACGTGAGTTTTGTGCTTCTCTCACCCGTCGTTGTGACGCTCTATTTGGAGTTGAGCGACGCTCTCTCTCTCTGCAGCCAACGCTGCTTGCCTCGCTCGTTCATGAGCAGATATTACAGCAGTAAGACGACTCTCTCTCTCTCTCTCTCTCTCTCTCTCTCTCTCTCTCTCTCTCTCTCTCTCTCTCTCTCTCTCTCTCTCTCTCTCTCTCTCTCTCTCTCTCTCTCTCTCTCTCTCTCTCTCTCTGTCTCTCTGTCTCTCTCTCTCTCTCTCTCTCTGGAGCTGACTCCGCTTGCCTGGCTCTTTCATGACCATATCTATCAGCAGTTAGCAGTTGCCGTGTGCGTGCAGTTCGAGAATTCAAATAACAGGAGGACAATGTGTATTTGTAAAAAGTCAACGAACACGAACATTTTGTATTTCAAAAAACCCTAGCGTTTTTAACCATGAAGCCTTTTGTTACGATTAATACGCCGGCGCACTGTTCGAAAGCCATTTTTTTTAAAGGAATTTTTTTTTTTAATATATATATGTATATTTTTGTTTTCATTTTTATGGAAAGCCACTGAGCACATCCTGGAGGTGAATGTTAGGTCTATATGTGTGCAAAATTTCATCAAGATCGGTTCACTGGTCGGGGAGCTGATTGGTTACAAACAAAGAGACAGACAGACAGACAGACAGACAGACAGAAGGACTGCCATTTATACAGTAGATATATAAATCTTCTTCTTCTTTCGGCTGCTCCCGTTCGGGGTCGCCACAGCGGATCATCCGCTATGATCCGCATACTGATTTGGCACAGGTTTTACGCCGGATGCCCTTCCTGACGCAACCCTGGTCGTGTCTTAAGACACAGGGATAAAGATTGTGTTTCACCATGATTCCGGGCTGCCCTACACCCTCTCATAGCACGGCCCAGCGCAGAGCTCCCGTCCTCAGGCAATCCTCCAACCCAAGCCTCCGTGTCGCCGGATTACAGGCGCACGCCACTGCACTCGGTATATATATACATGTTAAAGGCGATGAGTGTTGTGTTTTAT
>NC_140965.1:124291508-124359008 GCF_056783735.1 Eptatretus burgeri | reverse complement strand
TAAGATCATCGGCATCTCCCGCAATGAAGCTGAGTCTTTGGGCCTCTCACTCAATCACCGCAGGTTGGTCGGTGGTCTTTCTGTCTTCTACCGACTCCTCTCCAGCCTTGCCCCCCCTGCTCTCTCTGCGATTTGACCCCACCACATTTCCACAGGGCGCTCAAGGTCCGCCAACAACCCCCTTCTGGTAAAACTACCAAAATCACGAATCACTGCTCATCTTCACTCTTTCATTCCTCTTTTTTCCCGCCTTTGGAATAAACTTCCTCACTCTATTCTTTCCCATTCTTCCCCCCAGGCTTTCAAAACAGCTGTTCACCACCACCTCTTATCTTCCCCCATCCAACTCCTCGATCTTTTCTACCCCCGATAATCCACCCAAGCCCACTTCCTTCATTTCTCCTGCTTTCCTTCCTGAAAGTCCCTGAAATGTCCATCTTCTCTTCGCCATGTTCCCCGTCCCATCCCCATCCCTCTCCCTTCCACAGTTCACCTAATGTGTCTGTTCCCCACTGTTTTGTCCCTTCCACTCCCGCCCCTCTTGTCTCATTCCTCCTTGATGTGAGTTGTGTGTTTGCTCTCATACGAGCCTCGACCGAGGTATACAAAAAAAAAAAAAAAAAAAAACTGCCTGCTCTTAAAATGGTCCCAGATTAGGTCCAAAACTGACCAGGTAAACATCTATGAATGCACAAGCAAGGAAATTCTTCAGCTTGTAATAAGCCAGCTCTGTTGGATGACTGAGGCACACGAGCTTCCTCATTTCCCCTTCCTTCTGTCGCAGCTGCATCTTCTGGCAGAGAAAGACTTTGACTACGTTCTTCCTGCTATATTTGCAGATGAAGCTTTGGAAAAGTTTTTCGGCCAAGCCAGGCAAAGAAGCGGTTCAAACTTCTCCATTGATGGAGTTGACATTATGGCTGCAGCTAAAATTGTAAATTTGCAAACACTCATTAAGCATGACCTTATGACCGAATCTAGTTCTCGTGTGATTGATTGCGACAAGAACTGTACAACTTCCATAAATCCAGATGAGCGAAGTGAACTCCGTAACGAGATTACTCCTCAAGACACTCAGGATATCTTGGGGTCTGACGATGCCCTGAAGCATAAAGTAGTTTATTTAGCCGAACACCTTGTTCATAAATATGGCGATAGCACTAGTATGGAGATCATTGATGATGAAGATGGTAACGAGGTGTCATCTGAGTTTCTTGATAATTTGAATCGAGGTGGATTAATTGTGTGCCGATTATGTCAACCATCTTTTTTGTACATAATGCCTTTAATTTGTATGACAAGAATAAAATGCGTTGCCGATTTCATTTTGCTGAGCTGTTATCCTCTGTAGATGCACCTTGAGCAAGTAGTAATGCTGCATGTTCTACTTTAGCTAACTTTCTATTGAAAGCTCATGTCCTCAATGTAAGTGACAAAGAAAAAGCTTTGGGATGCCTCAGGAGGCAAGAAAAGCTCTCCAACTAGTGATAGACATAGACATAGTTGTAATAGGCATAGTGTTGTGACATGCATATAATGTTTAAGTAATACGATATATGACAATAAATATTAAAGTTTGACAGCTCCACACACTTGCATCTTATTACAATGAGCCATCTCTCACCATTTATGAGTTCGACACAAAAACGGGCAAAAAATACCAAAATTCAGTAATTTGATCTTGAAATATGACCTTTTGACCTTGAAGATTACCTCAGGTGGTGTTGAAAATGACACTATTGAACTCAGGTCAGGTCAGGTATGGGAGCATGTGCCAGAACAGCGCGTCGCTGCGTCCACTTTCCGCCGGTACTCCAGGGGCCTCCGTCTGGCCATCCCCCAGGCAGATGCCAGGCCCATCCCCATCTCCTTGAGATGATGGTCAACCTGCTGCAACCATGAGGCACGTGGTCGGCCCACTGGCCTCCTCCACTCATGAGACTCCCTCGCTGAGAGAATCTGGTGAGCAGGATCAGCGTCAGGAAAACGAGCCACATGTCCATACAGCCGCAGCTGAGGCTCACGGACTATGCAGGTAACAAATCTCATCCGAGTCTCTCTCAGCAACCGCTCGTTGGACACAAAATCTGACCAGCGATAGCCAAGGATTCTCCGAAGAGACCTGGTACCAAAGGAATTAAGTCTCCGTCTCAGATCCTTGGTCAAAGTCCAAGTCTCGCACCCATAGAGCAAGACTGGAAGTACCAAGGACCTGAAGACTCGGACTTTCGTCCTCCCGCACAGGTACCGGCAGCGCCACACCCCATGATCTAGTTAATCCATGACTCCCCAGGCCCGACCCAGACGTCTATTGACCTCCGGCTCACAACCTGCGGAGACATGAATATCACTGCCAAGGTAAGTGAATCTATCCACGACCTCAACATCCTCACCACAAACAGACACAGACAGGACAGCAGCATCCAAGATGTCACCGAAAGCCTGGATCTTAGTTTTGACCCAAGAAATCCGTAATCCCAACGGCTCCGACTCCTCATTCAGCACCTCGAGGGCCCCCAAGAGGATGTCTAAAGTCTCCGCAAAGATGACTGCATCATCTGCAAAATCAAGGTCCGAGATCTTGACATTGCCAAACGATGCACCGCAACTTGATCTCTCCGACATCCTCCCAAAAATCCAGTCCATACAAGTGCTGAAAAGTGTGGGGGCAAGTACACATCCCTGACGAACTCCAGTAACAACTGGAAATAAGTCAGAGATGGTACCACCATACTTCACAGCACTCTCAGTACCAGAGTAGAGTTCAGACATCAGATCGATCAGTTTCGGTGGCACCCCACGAAGACCAAGAATCCTCCAGAGGACATCCCGATTCACTGAATCGAACGCTTTACAGAGATCAACATAGGCTGCAAGCAGCCCCTGCCGAAACTCTCGTCTGCGTTCGGTGAGGACACGAAGTGCAAGGATACGGTCAATCGTTGACTTCTTTGGTGTAAAGCCTGACTGCTCTGGACGCTGGTGCTCAAGCAGATGGTGGCAAACCCTATCAAGAATTATCCGAGCAAAGACCTTGCCCGGCACTGAGAGCAGCGTCACCCCTCGGTAGTTGTTGCAGTCTTGGCGATCACCCTTCCCTTTCCAGAGAGGGACAACAAGGCCCCTCTTCCAGTCAGTTGGGATGATGCCTGTGTTCCAGGCAGAGCACAAAACTGCATGCAACGACACGAGTGCAGCATTTCCACCAGCCTTGAGAAGTTCAGCATGGATGCCACAGATCCCTGGAGCTTTGCCCCGTTTCAACTGGTTCACCGCAGCCCGTGTTTCCACAAGCGATGGTGGACCACAGTTGATTCGAGGGTCAGCAACAGGGATTGTAACACCCTTGACGTCCAACTCGACAGCTGGGGGATCAGCCTGGTACAACCGCTCAAAGTAACCGGCCCAGCGGGCCGGTGACTTACTATTGAACTCGCCGTCCTCAAAAACCCCTGTATGGATCCCAAGATCGTGTCTCTAGTCCTTCTAGAAGTCATTTTAGCCCCGGACTAAAGTTAATCCTTCAGACTCAAGTTACAAACCCCGAGCATGGGAGGTTCCAGTCCTTCTATATAGGAGTCAATGATATATGTATATACATACATATATATACATACATATACATATATATAGCCTGGTGTTGGTGCAGTGGTTCGGGCAGCAGCTTTGGGATCCAAAAGGTCCCGAGTTCAAGCCCCGTTGAGCCACTGAATTAATACACCAGGGGGTTGACTCAGCCTGTCATCCTTCCGAGGTCGGCGAAATGAGTACCAGTATACTCGGCCGGTGTATACCCCAGTTAAAATAGGTGTACCATATCCCTGTGTCGTAAGAGGTGACCAGGGTTGCGTCAGGAAGGGCATCCGGCGTAAAACATGTGCCAAATCACAATGCGGATCATACGGATGATCCGCTGTGGCAACCCCTAACGGGAGCAGCCGAAAGAAGAAGAAGATATATATATATATATATATATATATATATATATATATATATATATATATATATATATATATATATATATATATATATATATATATATATATATATATATATATATATATATACTATATAAATGGCAGTCCTTCTGTCTGTTTGTTTGTAACCAATAAGCTCCTAGACCAGTGAACCGATCTTAATGAAACTTTACACACATATCGACCTAACATTCAGCTCCAGGGTGCGCAAAGTGGCTTTCCATAAAAATGAAAAATATATAGATATATATATTTTAGAAAAAATTTGGCTTTCGAATAGTGCGCCGGCATATTAATCATAACAAAAGGCTTCATGGTTAAAAACGCTAGTTTTTTGAAATACAAAATGTTCATATTCGTTGACTTTCGAAACATACACATTCTCTTCCTGTTATTTGAATTCTCGAACTGCACTCGCACGGCAACAGCGAACTGCTGATAGATCTGCTCATGAAAGAGCCAGGCAAGCGGAGTGAGAGAGAGAGAGAGAGAGAGAGAGAGAGAGAGTGAGAGAGAGAGAGAGTGAGAGAGTGAGAGAGTGAGAGAGTGAGAGAGTGAGACAGAGACAGAGAGAGAGTGAGAGAGAGAGAGAGAGAGAGAGAGAGAGAGAGAGAGAGAGAGAGAGAGAGAGAGAGACAGAGACAGAGAGAGAGAGAGAGAGAGAGAGAGAGAGAGAGAGAGAGAGAGAGAGAGAGAGAGAGAGAGAGAGAGAGAGAGAGAGAGAGAGAGAGAGAGAGAGAGAGAGAGAGAGAGAGAGAGAGAGAGAGAGAGAGAGAGAGAGAGAGAGAGAGAGAGAGAGAGAGAGAGAGAGAGAGAGAGAGAGAGAGAGAGAGAGAGAGAGAGAGAGAGAGAGAGAGAGAGAGAGAGAGAGTCGCCTCCCTGCAAATAGAGCGCCACACCGATGGGCGAGAGAAGCACAAAACTCACGTTCCAGCTTTCTTGGTCCGGGTTTTGGTAGGAT
Source organism: Eptatretus burgeri (assembly GCF_056783735.1). Classification (NCBI taxonomy): domain Eukaryota; kingdom Metazoa; phylum Chordata; class Myxini; order Myxiniformes; family Myxinidae; genus Eptatretus; species Eptatretus burgeri. Next base: position 124,354,070 of record NC_140965.1, on the reverse strand, counting down.
ATCGGCAGTTGCCACTGCTGCTAGAAACATTGAGTGACTCAAGGCCGCCTTCAACTTTGACCTCTCTGAGGATTACGGCAGCATGAAGCCTTCCTTCCATAAATCTGAGGAATAAAAGAAGCCTTCCCAATTTTCTCCATACAACTAATGCCTCAGTCTAACTAGCATGAGGAAAATAGGGCAAATTTCCCAGGTATTCCTGGGTACTTCAGCTTGTGTGTGTGTGTATATATATATATATATATATGCATATATATGCAGGAAGGTTATAGGTGAGGTGACGAGGACCCTCGGCCGTGGGGAGGAGGGGGGGGGGGTTGAGACGGTAGTTTATATTTAATGGGATTTTACGGCCGCGGCCACTGTTGAAATTGATTACGATGGCCGCGGCGGTAAAATCACTGAAAATATGAATATATACATTACGATGGCCTAGATATATACATATATAGATATATATCAACATAAAAATAAGAGTACTCATCCTCAGTGATGGAAAAAGCAAGAAAAATTATCCATCCCCAGTGGAAGGAAAAGCTCAAGTTAATCCATCAAATTCAATTATTTTATGGACTTTCAAAAGGTTGATTGCGTTGCATTTCGGATCGAACCACATCAGCTTGTTTTGGAGTCAGCGACTTCAACCACTCGATCACAGCGACATCTATGTGATAAACATTGGTTTTTATGATGATAAATATTCTGTCGTGAGGAACAGGAAGCAGAACTTGGAGTGCCACTGTAAAACATACAAACCTATAAACACACAAGCAAACACTTTGCAAATTATTTGAGCAATCCCCAATTTCCCAACACAATGTGGTCTTGAAAATGTGTTCGTAAGCTGGATATTCATGAACCGGAACAATAAACCTCTTTAAATAAATGTAGTCAGTGCTTCATTGGTTCCTGAACACAAATTGAACCCTTTTCATTTTTTTACGTAAAAACGTTATGAAATGTACTTTCTAAATAAAAATGGATATAGAAAAATGAATACATTTGAGAAAATCGACATGTGTAGTAGAAGGGATGACGAGGGCGAAAGAGCGAGAGGGGTTTATGGTGAAGCAGGGTGGGTACCACTGTCTGTCATGGTGGTAAGGAACCCCGTGGAAAGAATGGCATGTGAAATGGTGAGAGTGTTGGAGGAAGCTCTTCTGAATGAGGTGTTAATTATGTTGTGAATGATTAATAAACTCTCGAGGTCAGATTTCCTGCATTTCATGCTCAACAAGGTATGTTTGGAGAAAAAAAAACATGTTCGTATGAATGGATGGAACATTCAAAAGCCTGAAACAGTTATAAAATATAATGTTCAGATGGACAGATGTTTGGAAGCCGGGTGTTCGTAAACCTGGCACTGCCTGCATTTGGAATAAAAAATGAAGAGATGTAAAGATGTGTATATAAAACTATGAGTGGGGTATGCTTACATATTGTAAGCAATAACGAATCGTGTTTCCCCATTGTTTCGGGTCGCTCACCTGTATTTATTTTTTTCCCATTTATTCATTTTCATTTATTTATATTTTCATTTAAGGTCACTTTCCAATGGTTCTGTGATTTTTTTCCCGGTGAATCAGCTTAAATGTCTGTCGGCAAGCAAAATTTAAACTTTCTACGTCACCCGGAAGATACCGAACATGAATATCAGTCAGTCAGTGAGTCAAGGAGTGGTGAGAATGAGCTTTAGAAATGAGATCTGAAAGGAGCAGACAAGCGAAGACAACAGTGACGCCAACGACAATAGCGACATTTCTTTTATTATTCCCACAACCCTATTTATCCCTGAACTTACCTTTCCTTAAACCTGCTCTGTTTTAACCTGCAACCATTTACCCCAGACTATTCTTGAGAGGGAAGACATTGTTTGTTTCCGTGTTTTACAGTGGCACAAAAGTAAACCCCCTCTAAGTTCTGCTTTTTATTCCTTCCGTCCACCAGGCCAGGTTCTTTGCTAGTTCTGTATAAAGTACAAGACAAAACACAATCCAAAGTGAAAGCATATATTCGGAAGTTGCTGTGACAGCCAGTGTGACCACATCTCATTTTCATAAATGCCAAGGTGAGCCAATGAAAAAAGCCAAGAATTCACAAGGTTTCGGAAAAGCGATGATACGCCAAGAAAAAACGATAGAAAACCAAGACGCCAAGGCGAACAACGAATAGCCAAGATCTTGAGAAAAAAGTCAAGGAGTGGTCACACTGGTGACAGCAGCTACACATCTCCCCATAATCATGATTGTTTTTGCTCATGATATATTTTTAAAAAGACTATAAAATGTTTCTTTCACAACAGTGAACTATGATGGCATGAACTGTGAAGTAGATCAACTGGAGACATTTTTGTGTTGCATTATCCTCCATAAGGTATTGGATGGAATACTCATTTAGAGGTCCCACCCACAAAATATAAAACTGTGACCAACAACTTATGAGTTGGGAAGCAGTAGATACATTGAGCACTTGGGAGGAAAAGAAAACTATCGAAGTATGGATTGTAAAACATCAATTGCCAGCTTCAAACATAAGGCAAGCACTTACTTTCCGACGATGAAGAAATTTCAGCTTCGATAGCTGAGCTACCCTGTTGACAAACCACATGCTGCTGCTTCTACTGCTACTGCAGCTGGTGCTCTCACAGTTTCTGCTGCTGCTCCCGCAGCTGGTGCTGTCACAGTTTCTGCTGCTGCTCCTGCAGCTGGTGCTGTCACAGTTTCTGCTGCTGCTACTGTTGCAGAGGTTGTAACAGTTTCCGCTGCTGATCTTGCAGCTGGTGCTGTCACAGTCTCTGCTGCTGCGTCTGCTTTGTTGCTCCCCTTTTAGAAAGTGGATACCAGGTTGAAGTGTTCCATTGCTTTGGAGTTCCACTGATGCAGAAAATAAACAAACGTGTCAAAAAACATACTTGCAGCAATTTTTCTGCAATTTAACAGAAAATAATAATCATTGTAGTTTCCAGGACTCGATTTCCATGACAAATCAAATGACAGAAGCACCCTGGGTGTGGCAATAACCGACTGGTTAGGACATTGTTCAGTCTTTGGATGGAAGTTATAATACAGCTGAAGGCAGCAGGACGAAGGATTTGAATTTAAGGACTTCATCCAAGCAGTTTTCAAAGAATTGTGAAATCATCAATCGGATTATTGGGAAAACACCTAAATGGTTAAATTATGGAACCTCTGATAATGGTGTTAACCGACTTTTGTTTATCTCGGGTAATATGGTTTTTCTGCCTGGTTAGGTCTGCCACACCGGGTGATATCAGTCTACACATTATGTTTCACTCTTACCACCCTGAGCAAAACAAGGGATCAGCCCCAAAATGGTACTTCTGAAAGTTGTTGTACATTACCACCTAAAATCCTTCTTAAAGATGAAAAATAATGAAGATAAAAATAACTTGTGGCACAAACCATTAAAGTTTACAACAAGAAATTTTGGGGCACGAGGAGGCCATTCAGCAGATCATACCTGTGCCACACCAACACCAGATATGATCACCCATCCACATGCAACCACCTCCAAGTCCTGCCAATATCCATGTACCCCTCCATCTCCAATGTTTCTCGGTACCTCTCTAATTCCAAATGAAGCCTTTCTACTCTTTCTGCTGATACTATTTACTGGGAGACCATTCCATATTTTAACAATCTCTGATTGAAACACCTTTGCCTTACTTGAAGACTAAAGAAGGAAGAGAGCCTAAACTCTCCTTATTCTTTAATCTCAGGCTATGGGCCTGGTCCTATCACTGTTTTATTCTTCGAAAAAAACTCTTCTGCACTTAATTTGTCTATTCCCTGCATTATATTAAACATCTCTATCATATCCCCTCATAAAGTATTGTTACGGCTGTGGAAATTCGCCAACCACCATTCAGGTCCCGTAGGTGAGATAACTCTAAGTACATGTGTCGTTAGCCCCAAACCCGTTGTTTAGAGGGAATTTATGTGATTCATTCGGGCTGCGACGCTTTGAGTTAGGCATTTTTCTGTTCTATCTTTATTTTGAATCAACCGCCATAACCATCAAACCACCACCGATAAACCCTCCACCACCCTCACCTCTCTCCTTCTATGGCCATTTCCGCATCACCTGTGACACTGAGCGTCGGGCTGTCCTGGGCTCGTTCAGCGAAACGCATCGAGCCGCGAGTGCAAATCGCAGCCTTTCCGAGTGAAAATTCGGATCAGGAATGCTACACGCCCACTTCTGATCCGTCCAATTAGCAAGCGCGGGGCGGCTTGGCCCCGCCTCCAGGCGCGTCTGTGTGGAATCGAGATATGCAAATTCTAGGATCGGGGAGATTCACGCCCCTTTTCCTCCGTCCAAATCGGCAAGCGTGGCTCCGCCCCCGAGCTCATCCTGATCCGGAAATTTGCATATGCGTTCTCCTGCCGGCCTATAAAGCGCCGAGCGCACGGCAGAGAAGGGCAGAGAGTTTTGGCAGTCAAGTCGGGTTGGAGAGCAGAGTGGAGTCGGGAGGCGAAGGCGTCGAGGTGGTTTCTGCAGTCGGCTGAGGAGAATTGTGGGAGGAGGCCAAGGAGCTCGGGTCCGAGGCAGGGAAGACGGCGGTCGGCGACGAGGTCGCGGTGGGATCGCTCGTCGCGGGACCCAAGCCAGCCAGCCATTCGCCTCACCCAGGGCATCAACAATTTCCCCCCTTCCCCCGTGCTGAGATAGTGCAAAAAGGGGGCCCCGTTCCCACCCCACTCCAAGCGTGGTGCCAACGAGCACGCCAGGGGCATGGAGTCGGGGCACAGCGGCGCGGACATTTTGCAGCTTGCCCGCCAACGCGTCACGAGGACGCGGGTTAGACATTCCCGGTCTCGCGGACCTGGCCGCTCCTCTCGGTCCCGCGCACATTTGGCCTACAGGCCTGTCTGCGAGGGTGGCTTCCTTCTTTTGCTTGTGTGGAAATGGGTGTTGGCACCTGTCCGACAAGTAAAACTGTTTAAGTGTTGGCGTGTGTACGCGTTCGGTCGGTGTCAACTGTTTTCTTCTTGCCTTTGCTTTTTATGTATTCTGTATGGCTGTTTATACGTGCTTTCCGTGTGTCGCGTAATAAAATGCTTGTTTGTTGAACTGTGCCCGTTTCGCTTCGTCTTTTCTCCATTTGAATCTCCATCTTGCATCACGTAAGGGGTTCGTAGTGGGTTCAACATCCCAGTAATTAATCGGAACCGTCAAGGCCGACGATAACACCGCTCGATTATCACTTTAGCACGGAACAGACCGCTTCAGCGGTTCGTGTATGGAGTCGGCCTGTGGCGTGGTACGATCGCCCGGTTGACCATTCACGCAGGTACTTAGGTCGATCGAATTTGGCGAACAACCCTATCCTGCGCGGGTGGGCAATTGGCACGATCGTGGTGAGGTTAAACCCCCACCCGTGACTAGATCCCGGCGTTGTTCCGAGAGGGTCACGACTGAATTATACGTCTGGTGGGCGACGTGCCGCGATTCGAGTTACGTGGCCGTTCGCACGCCGGCGGGCGCGAATTCGCAACAATAGATATATATATATATATATATATATATATATATATATATATATATATATATATATATATATTTATACACATATATATTGTTGTGGTTGAGGAAATTCGCAAACCACCATTCAGGTCCCGTAGGTGAGATATCTCTGTAAGTACATGTGTAGTTAGCCCCAAACCCGTTGTTTAGAGGGAATAAATGTCATTCATTCGGGCTGCGACCCTTTAAGATAGCCGTTTTTCTGTTCTATCTTTATTTTGAGCCAACCACGTCTCAACCGCCATCACACAACAACCACCAACCGCAACGCCGCTTCACAACAACAACAACAACGCCAACAGCCATGACCTTTACCATCACGGCTCGCTCCCGTAAACATCGCATCACCGCCATTCCAAGCGTCGCCATGGCCATCACCGCCACAATAAACCCTCCACCACCTTCACCTCTCCTCCTTCTGCCGCCATTCCCGCTCCGCTTGTGGGCGCCGAGCGTCAGGCTGTCCTGGTCTCGTGCGGGACGCGCGCTGAGCCGCGGGTACAAAGAGCGGCCTTTCCGAGGGGAAGTCAGATCAGGAATGATTCACGTTCACTTCCGATCCGTCCAATCATTAAGCGCGGGGCGATTTGGCCCCGCCTCCAGGCACGTCAGAGTAGAATCGATATATGCAAATTTGAGGATCAGGGGAGGTTCACGCCCACTTTTCCTTCGTCCAATGGGCGAGCGTGGCTCCGCCCCCGAGCCCATCCTGATCCGGAAATTTGCATATGGGATCTCCTACACCACTATAAAGCGCCGAGCGCGGGGCGAATTGAGTCAGTTTCTGTTTCGGGCTCGGGCGAGTTGGAGAGGTGTGGCGGTGGCGAAGTGTGGCAGCAGCAGTCAAGACGGGTCTGGAGGAGAGTCGGTCTGTCGGGGTTCGGAGTCTGTCGGGGAGCTGCAGAGAGGGGAAGCCGGGAACGTGGTCGAGGTCGCAGTGGAGTCGCTCGTCGCGGGACCCAAGCAAGCCAGCTATCCTCTTTCCCCAGAGCATCAACAACCCCCCCTGTTTCCCCCCGCGCTGAGATAGTGCGAAAAGGGGGCCCCGTTCCCACCCCATTCCAAGCAGTGCCAACGAAACCCGCGGAGGAGCGCGGAGTCGGGGCACCGCCGCGAGATTTTGCGGCTCATCACAAGACGGGTAGGCTCCACGCGGTCTCGGCCCACAGCCCCGTCTGTCCCCTTGTATTTGAGGGTGGCCCCTTTTCTTTTGCTTTTGAGTATATGTGTTGTCGGCGCCGTCTGTAAAGTAAAACTGTGTAAGTGTTGCCGTGTGCTCGCGTAGTCGGTAGTAGATCTGCATTGTGTTTCTTTTGTTGCAATTGCTTTTGGTGCATAATTGTTGTGTTTCTTTTACATTTGCTTTTGGTGCATAATTGTTGTAATTGTATATGTGTGCTTTCCGTTTGCCGCAGAATAAATGTGCCTTATGTTGAACTGTTTTTCCCGTTTCGCTTAGTCTTTTCTTTAATTGAATCTCCATCTTACTTCACGTAAAGGGTTGGTAGTGGGCAAAATACGCCCGATAATTAATCGGAACCGTCGAGGTTGACGATAACACCGCTCGGTTATCCCGATAGTACGGAACGGGTCGCTTAAAGTGGCCCGTGTCCGAAGTCGACCTGCGGCGAGGTGCGATCGCCCGGTCTACCCACCGTGTGGGTACTTAGGTAGGTCGAATTTGGCGAACAACCCAATCCCAAGCGGGGGGGGGGGGCGATTGGCACGATCGTGGTGAGGCCGAAAGGCCCACCCATGACTAGTTCCCGGCATTAGTCCGAGAGGGTCACGACGGAATTGTCCGTCCGGTGGGCGACGTGCCGCGATTCGAGTTACGTGGCCGCTCGCACGCCGCGGGCGCGAATTCGCAGCAATATATATATATATATATATATATATATATATATATATATATATATATATATATATATATATATATATATTTATACATATATGAAACATTTTCAGTTATCCATAGAATGAGAGATTGGAACGTGGAACAGCTCAGATAGAGGTTTTGAATAAAATCAAAGTCAATCCCATGAGACTCAAGAAGTTCTGGTTTTGCTCACAATTATTCATCAGTGTCAGAGTCATCAGTGGAATATACTTGGGTTTGGATGTTTTCACATTGTTCATCGTCCATGCAAAAACAAGCTTCTGTACAGATCAAGCCATTTGCTTTGCATCGGCACAAGTCATTCCGCCTACATGCAGACTTTTTGCATTTGCATGAAATGAGCTCTCGAATGGCAGTTGGTGCAGGTGCTTTTGACATGAAAAGTGGTTTTAGTATGCCACTGACAAGCTCCCAACCGTGTCCAGCAGGTGATGGCAAGTTCTGAATGGCACAGAGTGATTTCTTCCAAATATATGCTTAAAAATTGGCCCTCTCAATATGATGCCCAAGACTGTTTGATGTTGGTGGCAAGTTCTCATTTTGTTTCTGCTTTTGGCAGAATAGGAAATGTCTGGTATAATCAGCTGTACTGTAACCATTTTTGAAATACAGTGCACAAACCAACTTTTCACATGAAGCTTGACACAATGAAGACAGATTGAGATTCTCTCCAAGTCGAGACAAACATTGTTGATGCTCATCAGATGCTTTGAGCAAATTCAATCCTTTTTTGTTGCCAATTCCAGAGAAGGCACTGGTGCTGTCACATCCAGTCAATGCGTGGAATCCAGGAAGAGCAGCACACATGGATGGACCAAAATGATTTGCTCTTGTATGTATTGGCAAGCAGCATTGCTTGTCTTTTGTACCAGTTCTGAACCACAGTTCAGGACAATACATGGATGAAAAGAAGTCAGCACTTTATACTGCCACATCTGTATCTGGTGATTGTATAACCACTCTATCATGATCCTGAGAGGCATGAAAGGCATGCAACATCATGCGTGTATCTGCCTCTTCATGATCAGAGTGCAGCTCATCGAGACATTCAGAATGACCTAATGTGAGCCTTGCAAGCCTCATTGGATCACAGAATCCTCCAGCAAGAACAACTCGCTTGTCTGGTGGTAATGTAGCAGTACATGTGTTAGTCCACCTCTCACAAATAAAATTTGTAAGGTTGGCCTTATTGAGAGGATTACTGCACTCATGAATTTGTTCCACTGGGTTGGTATTGGAGTGTTTTCTCCAGCAATATTTATTTCCAATGATGAGGATGATCCCCGTTTCAAACGTGTCTGCTCTTTGATCGAATCCTTCTTATCATATCGGTCAAAGACTATGTCAATTCGTTTGCAGTCATTTTAGTTCAGTGCTTTTATAAATGCTTCCCAATATTTAAGTGCCAAAGCACCGAATGTTGTCACTCCAACAACCTTGATCATTTTCACCATTGCTATGGCATCTATTACAAATGCAATCATTTGTGGTGGCTCTGAAATGGGGAATATTAGAAAAAAAATAGATCATTGGAAAGTAAACAGGTACAGTATTAGTGTTGGAGATAACAGGTACGTCTTGTCTACCAGTGATGTTTTCACAATCTGGTCTGTGGAAATTGATCAAGACAAAATTGATTGACCACATTATATTAAGAATGTTACCATAATCTTGCAATAAAAATTATTAATATAGTGAAACCTCTTTTGAGAAGTCATCCAAAATGTCACAAAAGACTGACTTTAGAGAAGGGGTGAGCACGAGCAGTCTGTTTTCATGTAAAAGTGCCAGTGTAGCCAAAATTAGGTGGCCCTTCAGGAGAAGGTGGTGGCTCATGAGAGGGACCTCTCTATAGGTTTCACTGTATTTGCAATACATTTTACAGATTATCATAAACATAATATAAAAAGAGGATATAAGATCATTTCAATTTATATTTCAGGAGGATAAATCCAACTTTAGTACAATTAACCGCTCATGAATATTGCCATACAAACTTGTTTTCTGGTTGAAGTGCACATGATGAATCTGGTTGTGGTTGGAAAAATCATTAGAAAATGTGTTTTTGGTTCATGCTATTATGTTATGATATATTAAACACCATGGATACACATATATCAGCTAACACATGTATAAAAAAACATTAAAACTCCTAAAATTGCCTTTCGCGAAAATGCATACAATTGTCACCTCCACTTGGTATGTTTTAACCAATTTTGCAAATTACTTGTACCACAATTCATGACCACAACAGGCCTGGGTAGGTTGCTAAGGTATTTTTCAATCTGAAAAAAAAGACAAGACAAATAAGTACTGTATGGGCTACGTCATCATGTTGGACCTGGGTAATGCTCCTGGACTATTGTGTCTCTTGCAAGCTGGGTTGCTTAATGTAACACGAGATTACAAACAATGAGAGCAAGCCATGGTGCACAAAATCTGGAGAGACATCCATTTGTGCCAATGAATAAAGAGGGAAAAGGTAATCATGCCCCATGTGGTGTGATTGTAACATGAAAGCTCTTGATGTTAAATCAGTGCCTTGTCACAAGGTCTTCGATTGAAACAGCAAATGTCGAAAACAGATAAAGTTTCGTATGTCTTGATTAAAGATGCATGTTCCAGAATTTGTTTTTTTAAGTCAGCTTTTCACTTTAGTTTAACTTGTGATGTTCATGTTTTGGGACGAATTGCTGATTGTGAACAGTTCAAAGAACAAATCTCTTTACTGGTCTCCATTGTGAATGGAGAAGCCTGAATCAAAACCCTGTTCATGGCTCAGTGACTGCCATGCTGAGGTTTCCCTCTGCATGAAGCATCATCTCCAAAGTGTTCTTGTCGGAAGGCATTGACAAAATATGAAGAAACTGATTGATGTCTTTCAGTGACACAAAGAAAAATTAAACTTTCACTCATTTCGTATCAACATGTGTTACTTTCGATCTGTTTGTCCTTTTTTTTTTTCTCCAAAAAGCCGACACTGAAAAGAAAACCAACCCTTTGAGATTAAGCCTTACGTAAAAGTAAACAAATCTTTATTACCTGTCTTGACTGAGCAGCTTGCCTTTTTTGATGGGGGAATGAAAGAATGATCAAACTTGTTCTACAAGAGAAGGCAGAATACATATTTTTTTAATCAATAAAATGTTATGGTGAAAAAGATTTAAACTTTCAACATGTGCCTATTTTGAGAAAAGCATTCCTACCATTGCCTCCGCCTCATGCTTCTCCTCCACCTCATCCTGCTCATTTTCCCATTCAGAGGACTCCAACCATTCAGGCTCCTTCTCCCACTCAAGCAACTCCTCCCACTTATTCTCATGATGTTGCCTCATATCCCCCTCCCCATCATGAAAGTCTTCCTCCTCAAGCTGCCATTGAAGAGAAATGTTTTGTTTTGGTCCTGAAATGCTTCCATGGGCTTCTTTCTGCAAAACAAAATGTTTTATGTAAACGAAGAGCAAAACAGAGTAAAATGTAAATTTTCAATTCAAATTAAAATCTCAAAAATGCAGGTACAAGCATCTAAAGAGAGCTTCCAAGCAGAACTCTTGGAGTGGCAAAAAATACTTAATATACTCCTCACAGTGACTGTTTGACCGCTGTTGGAGAAACTCTTCTGAAATTTTCTAGTTCGGTCATTGTGCCAATATTTATGGAATGCAACATTGTCACATCTTTATACATTCTTTACCTTGACCGAGGCTGGTGTTGGCTTAGCGGTTAGGGTGGTGGCTTGGAATCCTAGGGTCCTGAGTTTGAGCCTCGTTGGCCACTGAATTAATACGAGAGGATTGACTCAGCCTGTCATCCTTTTGAGGCCGGCGAAATGAGCACCAGTACACTGGTAATAGGGGCACTGCATCAGCGGCATAGCCGTGCCCCTAACCAATGATGCAACCAGCAGCCAAAAAGGCAGCACACGATGGGAAAATTGACCTGTTTGGTCTCCCACCTCCCCCCCCCCTTCTCCCCCAAAAGACATTGATAAAATGTGGCCCCAGGTTCAGATCCCATGAATAGGAGAAAACTCGTCTTTATGAAGACTTTATTAGGATATTTAACAACAACTTCAGTGCACATTAACCCGAAATTGCATCAATGAAGGTGAATATGAATTTTTTTTTCAAACTATATTCCCCAATACATCATCACTGCGATGATAATTATGTAAAGTGTTCCCACAGTAGTATATTTAACAAGGGAGGGTAAGACTCCCCATGCTAATGGCATGCAAGGAATCGTCGTCGAGGGAGACACAAAAAGTTGTCCCCAGTGTTTTATCCTCACAAATGATCATTATAAGAAATAAAATATACCATCAGAGATGGGGAATCCCCCACCATTGAATGAAAAAGGTCATACATATTCCAGATAATGATGGAGGTGAATTGGAAACAAGACACCATTTGGTCATCATCTCGAAAAAGTTCCCCAGGGGTGAGGAACGTAGTAACCAAAAATAATTGAAATCAGATTAGCGTTTTTCCATTTATTACAAAAAACATTTTTTTGAAGATGGCCACCCAGTCGGCCATCTTGGATCCGGCCACGCCCAAAATCAATAGGTTTCTTCCTTTTCAGGTCGTACATGTGTGACCCAAATTTCAAATCGATATGGCGAACAGTTTATGAGTGATCACACTCACAGCTATAAATGTTGATGCCCGGACGGACGGACAGCCGGACGACCTGGGTGACAACAATATCCCCCTTCCGCCACACAGCGGGGGATAACAATTGAAGGAATAATTACGGGCCTACATTAGGTAGTCAGCAGGCCTGTTCCCCCACCCTCTTGACACCCCTGCACAAGACCCATTATTTTCAGAAAACACATGCACCATGATAACCATTGAGTTTATTATCTCATGGCCCACTATCGACTCCTTGAAGAGTGCTTCCAGTCCCCAAGTCCATGTGTTTCCCGGACCCACTGCTGAGCTTAGCTAAGCACGTTGAATACCAACCCCTTCTTCTGCCTGCCAAACTCAAAGCTTTGATGCTTCTGCACATTATTGTCTGCCTGCTCCCCCTCACCACTGTCAGAATGCTAACCTGATGTGCGCTGTTGATTAAATCTTCCACAGGTCTGCACATCTAAAGAAAACAAAACACGAATGTAGAATTACCTCTCGAGGAATATTCGCATCAAAAAATCCATCAATTGTGTTTGCATTCTCGGAAAGCTTGAAACCCAAAGGCCGATTTTCTTGTCAGGTCAGGTTCGATCTGTGACCTGCTACAGGTACCATGTAAACCTGTACTAACCTGTTCCATGGTCGGGTTGGCGCGACTAAACCGTCTCCCCCACCAGGTTTTTCTGGTGAGGAGGGTGTTTGGATACGGACACCCAGCAGGATTAAAAACAAAACCTGTCAAAGGGCGGAGGAGCTCCTTGTGAGCCAACGGCCATCCATATCTAGTGCCCAACTGTGTCTGCGGACGTCCTCCTGCAGTTGGGTCACTTCTTATTAGGAGGTTGGTGGCAGGATTTGCACTCCGACCACCGTAAAACCCTTCATTCCGCAAAACGCAAAAACGCAAAAAAATCTGAAAACCCACTCCGTGGGAGTACCTCCTGTGCAGCTTCCCTTCGCAGGGCAGCTCACCGGATGACGGGATTGGGGCAAAGCCTTCGGGACCCCAAATCTTTGATAGGAGGGAAACCACGGGGTAACATCCCTGGGTCAGATTGCGGGAGAGTGTGTCGGAGTGGTGCTGAGGTGTCGTCCACCAGACGGCGGTCTCCTTGGGTTAACCTGAGGCGGTCCCTTAGGGTGGGTGCCTGGAATGTCCTATCCCTAAGAGAGGATGATCACCTGTCTCTGTTATCAGCTGAGCTCAAGCGTTTGGACATCGGGATTGCAGCTCTCTCTGAGGTTCGGAGACCGGATTGCGGTGAGATAATGGTGGGTGGCTACACCTACTATTGGTCTGGTCGCTCTGATGGTTACCATGCCCAAGGAGTTGCTGTAGCTGTGTCAAATAAGCTGACCCCAATGATAATTGAGGTAACACCGGTCAACGAGCGTATTATGAGATTAAGGATTCGTCACTCCTTAGGTGTCATTTCCCTGGTCTCTGTTTATGCTCCGACTGAGGTGAGTGATCTCACCGTGAAGGATGCATTCTACGCCACACTCGAGTCTGTGGTTGATCAGTGCCCCAGACGAGATACACTTCTAGTCTTGGGGGATTTCAATGCATCGACTGGAACTGATAGGGACGGTTATGAGGTGTGTGTTGGTCCCCATGGGTCAGGAACTATGAACCAGAATAGCACTAAGTTCCTTGACTTTGCAAGAAGTCATGGACTCAGGGTGGCTGGTTCATGGTTTCAGCGCCCACAAGCTCATCGCTGGACTTGGTATTCCAACGCTGGCGGTGTGGCAAAGGAGATTGACCATGTCCTCATTGACGGTCGTTGGAGGATGATCCAGAACTGCAGGGTCTACCGGAGTGCTCAGTTCCTCAATACTGACCACAGGCTTGTTGTAGCAACTCTAAAGCTGCACCTTAAATCCTGGAGAATGGTACCATCCCAGCCGAGGCTGGATGTTGCCAAGCTCAGGGATGAGAGAGTAGCTGAGGAGTTTGCGAACAGGCTGAGTGGACACTTGGGGTTTCTGGGTGCTTTGGGGGGTCCTGAAGAGTTGTGGAGCGCCTTGAAGACCACCGTCCTTGATGTTGCCGGTGGATGCCTTGGAGCTCACCGCAGGGCAAAGAAGAATTTTGTCTCTCAAGGGACACTGGATACCATTGACCAGAGTCGCAGGGCCAGGTTGAATGGCAGAGCTGAGCTGTTCAGGGAGCTGAGGCGTAAAACTGTACGTGCACTGAGGGTGGACAAGGAGGCCTATGTGCGAGGAATCTGTGAGGGGGTAGAGCATCACCTGTGGACAGGTGATTCTCGTCCCGCTTACAGGGGAATTCGCGCATTACGTTCATCCAAGCCCATCCCTCGGAGCACTACAGTTCGAGCAGAGAGTGGTAGGCTCTTGACAGAGGAGTCTGAAGTGAAGGCCCGCTGGGCCGGTTAATTTGAGCGGTTGTACCAGGCTGATCCCCCAACTGTCGAGTTGGACGTCAAGGGTGTTACAATCCCTGTTGCTGACCCTCGAATCAACTGTGGTCCACCTACGCTTGTGGAAACACGGGCTGCGGTGAACCAGTTGAAACGGGGCAAAGCTCCAGGGATCTGTGGCATCCATGCCGAACTTCTCAAGGCTGGTGGAAATGCTGCACTCGTGTCGTTGCATGCAGTTTTGTGCTCTGCCTGGAACACAGGCATCATCCCAACTGACTGGAAGAGGGGCCTTGTTGTCCCTCTCTGGAAAGGGAAGGGTGATCGCCAAGACTGCAACAACTACCGAGGGGTGACGCTGCTCTCAGTGCCGGGCAAGGTCTTTGCTCGGATAATTCTCGATAGGGTTCGCCACCATCTGCTTGAGCACCAGCGTCCAGAGCAGTCAGGCTTTACACCAAAGAGGTCAACGATTGACCGTATCCTTGCACTTCGTGTCCTCACCGAACGCAGACGAGAGTTTCGGCAGGGGCTGCTTGCAGCCTATGTTGATCTCTGTAAAGCGTTCGATTCAGTGAATCGGGATGTCCTCTGGAGGATTCTTGGTCTTCGTGGGGTGCCACCAAAACTGATCGATCTGATGTCTGAACTCTACTCTGGTACTGAGAGTGCTGTGAAGTGTGGTGGTACCATCTCTGACTTATTTCCAGTTGTTACTGGAGTTCGTCAGGGATGTGTACTTGCCCCCACACTTTTCAGCACTTGTATGGACTGGATTTTAGGGAGGATGTCTGAGAGATCAAGCTGCGGTGCGTCGTTTGGGAATGTCAAGATCTCGGACCTTGACTTTGCAGATGATGCAGTCATCTTTGCGGAGACTTTAGACATCCTCTTGGGGGCCCTCGAGGTGCTGAATGAGGAGTCGGAGCCGTTGGGATTACGGGTTTCTTGGGTCAAAACTAAGATCCAGGCTTTCGGTGACATCTTGGATGCTGCTGTCCTGTCTGTGTCTGTTTGTGGTGAGGATGTTGAGGTCGTGGAGAGATTCACTTACCTTGGCAGTGATATTCATGTCTCTGCTGGCTGCGAGTCAGAGGTCAATAGACGTCTGGGTCGGGCCTGGGGAGTCATGGATTCACTGGATCATGGGGTGTGGCGCTGCCGGTACCTGTGCGGGAGGACGAAAGTCCGAGTCTTCAGGTCCTTGGTACTTCCAGTCTTGCTCTATGGGTGCGAGACTTGGACTCTGACCAAGGATCTGAGACGGAGACTTAATTCCTTTGGTACCAGGTCTCTTCGGAGAATCCTTGGCTATCGCTGGTCGGATTTTGTGTCCAACGAGCGGTTGCTGAGAGAGACTCGGATGAGATTTGTTACCTGCATAGTCCGTGAGCGTCAGTTGCGGCTGTATGGACATGTGGCTCGTTTTCCTGACTCTGATCCTGCTCACCAGATTCTCTCAGCGAGGGAGTCTCATGAGTGGAGGAGGCCAGTGGGTCGACCACGTGCCTCATGGTTGCAACAGGTTGACCATCATCTCAAGGAGATGGGGATGGGCCTGGCATCTGCCTGGGGGATGGCCAGACGGAGGCCCCTGGAGTACCGGCGGAAAGTGGACGCAGCGACGTGCTGTTCTGGCACATGCTCCCATACCTGACCTGACCTGACCTGATTAGCAATTGAAGGAAGCACAGACTTTGTTGGTATCTGCAAAGCAAGTTAAGCATTACAATAGACGAGAGTAGGACAGTGATCAAATGATTCAACATGACAGAAAAAGTGAATTGGGAGAATGAGAGAGATTAAAATAATTGCAACTGCAAAGCAACACCAAGACCTCAAATTAATGAGCATGACATGATCGTGGCTGGGCTATCATCTTCTCTCAATGAATTGCCCAGGTCAGGCATAACATTCAACAATTTAATTTTGTGAAAACAGAGCTGTAATGAGGTTCAGAACACTGATGATCAAACTTTACTCTGGCAATTGGCAACAGTAATCATGGATGTACATCTTCCAATTCTGACACTTGAGCTCTTCAGGTACCCATCAACAGGGAGGAGTTGAAGTTGAAAAATATCGGAATAATGATGCATCCTGAGATGCTTAAGTTGGTGGACCCTTTACGAACAAACAACTCTGCACTTCCATATGTGAACCAACTCATCATTTCTCATCAAGTTATCAGTAACCTGCACAAAGGTCGAATGATATGTGGAAACAAAAAAAACCAGTGAACCACGAGAGTTTCAACGCTTTTTTGGAATCACTTAATAAACTCTCAAACAGGAAACAATTTAACAACATTAAGTGCTTTTTATGTGGTGTATTCAGCAAAAGCAAATCTATTGCTGGAATAGCAAACCTGAGTGTATGTGACAATTCCAGTTTGGTGAGCATGTCCATTGAAGTACAGGTTGTGGACAAAAAAATGGAAACACCAATATAAAGTCACTTAATAGGGCATTGGGCCACCACGTGTGTCCAGTCCGGCCTATAGGTGCTGTGACATCGAGTCCATCAGAGTCTTGAATTCTGCAGGAGGGATGCGACACAATTCTTCCACGAGAAGGTTATCAACTCACACCTATTTGATAGAAGTAGAAAACACTATGTGAGGTATCGTTTCAGAATGTCCCATAAGTGCTTGATTGGGTTTCGATCTGATGACTGAGAAGGCATGACATATGGATAACATCAGTGTCATGTTCGTCAAACCATTCGGTGACCACACATAGTCTGTGGATGGGGGCATTGTCATCTTTGAAGACACCCTACTCAGCAGGAAAGAAATGCTGCAGCATTTGGTGAAGATGTCTACTCAGTACTATTAAGAAGCGATGGACATTGAACTTGCTTTCTTAGGGAATGACTGCACCCAAAAATGCCAGGAAGATTCGCCCCACAACATCACAGAACCACAAGACCCCTATACTGTTGGAAAAAGCACTCAGGGTTGCAGAGATCTTTCGGTTGGCGCCATACGTGCACTCATCCATTTGTCGACAATGTGGAGAAGGACGATTCATCTGACCATCTCACATTTCTCCAATACTTGGTAGTCCTTTCCTCTGCTTTTTTCACCACCATACTCGCAGATGTGCATTGCCAGGTATGATGAGAGATTTGTGCACTGCAACCCGACTATGGTATCCCAGTCTGTGGACTTCTCAGCAGACCGTTTTTGATGAAACTGGCTGCTCACTCCCCAGGTTGAAACTTACAGTCAATTGATCTACAGTTGCTCGCCTGCTTTGCCTTGCACCTCAAATTCATGCATGGACATCACGATCCTGCAGTATGTGCTTCCGCCCACTGTTGCCCTTTGCTGATGATGTGTTTCCCTCAGAGAACTTGGGCCACACCTGTGTTGAAACAGTTGCTCTTCATATACTTGGTGTCACCCATTTACACAGGTGTTTCCATTTTTTGTCCACTACCTGTAATTTTAGAAAGAGTTTTCCATGGCACAGGAAAGTTGAAATATGCAAAGTAAAAGCATAATTCACTGTGAAAGATTTGTTTCATTGAAAAAAACAAAAAAACATGACACTGTGATGATCTTTCCATCCGCCACTGAAGGATTGATTTTAGTGAAGATCCAGATCCATATCCAGATAAGAGAATTATTTGGCATTCTTTCCCATTGTGAGATAGGGCCGAAACTATATATAGCACAATATCTCAAAAGGTTACAGATGGATTTCGACAAAACTTGGTGGGCAGGTTGAATGTGTGATGAGAACAAACCAATTTGATTTTGATGAAGATTCAGATCTGGATCCAAATACCAATTTTTTTTTTAATTCTTCCACATTGATAGAGAAGTCAAAACAATACACAAGTACACTGCACAGTACAACACGATATCTCAAACAGGAATGAACGGATTATGACAAAACTTGATTGATAAGTTGGGGAGGTAAAAAAGAACAAGTGAATGAGATTTTGGTGAAGGTCCTGATTCAGATTCAGCCTATCATTGGGATACAAAACGTAAACTGTTCAGCCTGGTGGAGGTATGCGCTCTCCTGAGTGCCATTCTCGTTTGAATGATTCTTCACCATTCACCAACGATATAACATATCGTATAGCACGATATTACGAAAAGTTATGAACGGATTCGGATGAAACTTGGCGGGCAGGGGGAGTGTCTGCCAAGGACGACTTGATTCGGGTTTCAGTGAAGGTCCGGAGCTGGATACAAGAATTTTTAAAGCGATTCTTCACCATTAAGAGATGGGACCAAAAACGATAGAAAAGCATGATATCTCAAAATGTTGTGGACAGATTAGGACGAAACTTGGGAGACAAGTTGGGCGTGTGACAAGGTGAAGCAGATTCAATTTTGGTGAAGATCTGGATCCGGATACTGGAATTTTAAAGTGATTCTTCACAATTGAGAGATGGGGTAAAAACTATTTATGGCATGATATTTCAAAAAGTTGGACTGATTATGGCAAAACTTGGTGGATGAGTGTGTAGGTGACCAGAACAAGCTGATTAGATTTTGTTTCAGGTCTGAATGCAGATCCGGCCGATCAGTGGGCAACAAAACGTAAAATGTTCGGCTTGGCTCAGGTATGTGTCCCACCAAGTGCCTTTCTTGTCTCCTATTTGTTTCTCGAGTCCGAGACAACTCCCAATCCTGTCATGGTGGCTCCCCTACCCACTGATGACTTTTACTACTCTCAGTAAACATCGACCCCTTATCCTGTCACTCTGAAAAAAAATTTGATGCTTCTGTGAGTTATCATCTGCTCACTCACAGTTCCAATTTCATTCTGATAACCTCTATATATATACATATATACACATATATATATATATATATATATATATATATATATATATATATATATAATATATGGCATATAAAAACAGTACGCTTCTTGTTTGGAATGATTTTCATTTTTCCTTGACTGCCAGGCAGGCAAAAAGAGTAAAAATACTGATGTCCTTGATGTTGCCGGTGGATGTCTTGGAACTTACCGTAGGGCAAAGAAGAATTCTGTCTCTCAAGGGACACTGGTTACCATTGACCAGAGTCGCAGGGCCAGGTTGAATGGCAGAGCTGAGCTGTTCAGGGAGCTGAGGCGTAAAACTGTACGTGCGTGATGGGTGGACAAGGAGGCCTATGTGCAAGGAATCTGTGAGCGGGAAGAGCATCACCTGTGGTCAAGTGATTCTCGTCTTGCTTACAGGGGAATTCACACATTGCATTCCTCCAAGCCCATCCCTCGGTGTACTGCAGTTAGAGCAGAGGGTGGTAGGCTCTTGACAAAGGAGTCCGAATTGAAGGCCCGCTGGGCCGGTTACTTTGAGCGGTTGTACCAGGCTGATCCACCAGTTGTCAAGTTGGATGTCAGGGGTGTTACTACAACTTTTGATGACCCTCCAATCAACTGCGGTCCACCTTCGCTTGTGGTAACACAGGCTGCGGTGAACCGGTTGAAATGGGGTAAAGTGCCAGGGATCTGTGGCATCCATGCTGAACTTCAAGGCTGATGAAAATGCTGCACTCATGTTGATGCATGCAGTTCTGTGCTCTGCCTGGAACACAGGCATCATCCCAACTGACTGGAAGAGGGGCCTTGTCGTCCCTCTCTGGAAAGGGAAGGGTGATCGCCAAGACTGCAACAACTACCGAGGGGTGACGCTGCTCTCAGAGCCGGGCAAGGTGTTTGCTCGGATAATTCTTGAAAGGGTTCGCCACCATCTGCTTGGGCACAAGCGTCCAGAGGAGTCAGGCTTTACACCACAGAGGTCAATGATTGACCGTATCCTTGCTCTTCGGGTCCTCACCGAACGCAGACAAGAGTTTCGGCAGGGGCTGCTTGTGGTTGTTTCTGTCCTTTATAACATCCTTAAAAACAGTACGCTTCTTGTTTGGAATGATTTTCATTTTTCCTTGACTGCCAGGCAGGCAAAAGGAGTAAAAATATTGTCTCACACTCTCTGCGAATATGCAGTCGGGACAAGTTCAGAGCTAAAGTACAGTCATGACAAACTTAAGATTCGTTTTCCGATTCATTTGTTAAAAAGAAACATTAGATTTATATAAGTTGTTCTTTGATCATAAACTGATAAGACAGAAAGAGGGATGGATGATGGACATGAACCAATTTCTTCACAACGATGTTCACTTTGCATGCGTGGGGTAATTACCTTTTCACGAAAAGCATTCATGTATGGGGACCTTTTCTCCCCACACGGCTTCAGAACCAACGGCTGAATGGCCAGAGGAGGAAGAGTCCTTTTTGTGCGTTTCTGCCTGTTAAAAATTCTGCTTGAAAAATTGTCTGTCGTTGGTTGCAACACTCACTACCGAGTTACAAAACTGCCTCTGTCAGCAAGGTCAATGCAAACATTGTTCGTCAAATGGGTTTTCAGTGCTGAGCAGCCGCACACAAGCCGAAGATCACCACGCGCAATGCCAAGCATCGGCTGGAGTGGTGCAAAGTTCACCGCCATTAGACTCAAGAGCATAAAAACATGTCCTCTGGAGTGATGAATCACACTTCGCCATCTGGCAGTCTGACGGACGAATCTGGGTTTGGCGGATGCCAAGAGAACGTGACCTGTCCGAATGCGTTGTGCCAACTGTAAAGTTTGGTGGAGGAGGAATAATGGTCCGGGGCTGTTTATGATGGTTCGGGCTGGGCCCCTCAGTTCCAGTGAAGGGAAGTCTTAACGCTACAGCATACAATGATATTCAAATTGATACTGTACTTTCAACTTTGTGGAAACAGTTCGGGGAAGGCCCTTTCCTGTTTCAGCACGATAATGCCCCCGTGCACAAGTGAGGTCCATCCAGAAATGGTTTTTCAATATCGGTGTGGAAGAACTTGACTGACCTGCACAGAACCATACCTCAACCCCAAAGAAAACCTTTGGGATGAATTGCAATGCCGACTGCGAGCCAGACCGAATCGCCCAACATCAGTGTCTGACGTCACGAATGCTCTTGTGGCTGAATGGAAGCAAATCCCCGCAGCAATGTTCCAATATCAAGTGGAAAGTCTTCCCAGAAGAGTGGAGGCTGCTGCAGCATCAAAAGGGGGACAAACACCAGATTAACGCCCATGATTTTGGAATGAGATGTTGTTCGAACAGGTGCCCACATAATCTTGGCCATGTGGAGAATATAATAAATAGCAGCAGTTGCAGCATGACCACCCATTGATCCCATTGTCTCGGGTCGCTCACCTGCATTGACCACAAGGCTGCACTTATTTTCAGATATTTTCATTGGATACTTTCTGACGACTCTGTGATCAGTCAGTCAGTCAGTCAGTGAGTGGTTAGAATGAGCTTTATATATTGAATATATTTGCATCACAAAGAAAATAATGAATTTTGCATCATTTATGAACAGAATGAGGTCATGTTAATGAGGTAAAGAAGAAATAATCTGTCATAGTGTAAGAATGTGCTCTTTCTTTGAAGAACGGGAAGTAATGAGTTGGGGAGGACAGAGGGGTGGCAGAGGAGAGATTTGGGAGAGAGAGATTTCGGCTTTGAGGGGGTTGGGGCAGCTGAGGACTTGTGGTTGGCTGGAGGGGAGGTTGATGACTTTGTCTCGTGGTGGGAGATGATTTTATCAAGTAACTGTTCTTTGCATAATCCATTCATGTCACATTTTACAATTCACATTCCTGCTGGTATAGCAATACTTCTTGAAGCAATAGAACAACACTGAATATAAAAGGACGTATATAAAACCCACAATTAACAACCACCACACCCAGCATGACAGCAACAACAACTACATGTTGTAAAATATCCATTTTCCTTTGTTTCACTTCATGTTACATCCTCATTTGACTCACAGATAGACATGCAATATGTTTCTGAAGTACAGCATGCTGTCTTTGATTAGACATGTCAGCGAAGTTACGGGCGAACACGGCGATTGACAACGAAAAGTTTACTCTATCCTCGTCATGGAAATATTCCATGAGGGTACGATAGTTAGTTCACAGCATGCACAGTCAGTTTAAGTCTTTCATAAACTGGCTGGTCAAGTGTGATGTTCAACTGAGACCGACAGGAATTTGGTTGGAATTAGACAAGGATGTTGACGAAACCGAACAGTTCTTTGTTGAGACACACCAAAGAATCTTATACGTCCACCACTAATGCTCGCAATGAGTGTATTGAGCTCAACATCGAGCAAAACCCTTCCTGCGAAGCCCCAGTCTGACAGAAATAAACACACACAAGATCAGTGCAAAGGTATGTGCACTACTTCGACACCACCCCTTCAAATTGACAACTCATAATCGTAATGAATCCAATCACGAACAAGTAAATTGAGAACAACAAAGAATCAACCACTTTGTGCATTCAAAGCAATTTCCACCAAATTATCCAAGATAATTTTTCCATTCCGAAATATCAAGATGAAATCCCAAGAGGGGGCTTTAACAAGACTTACAAGTTCACCAAATTATATTTGAAGAAGTTTGCAGAAGGGACGAACTCAATGTGTGGACTTTCTGACCTGGATTTCTTTCAATGGCAAATCCTCCCTTCTGGATTTGGTAATTACTCACCTCCCTGCTCATGTCTCTTGGTCTTCCTCCAATCCATTTGGTTCATCTGATCATGTGCTTGTGAGAGTCAACATGTCTCCAGCTATTCTCAGAGAGCGACGTCATCTCCACCAAGTCGGGCAGTTCACCCAGGTTGACTAGCAAGGACTGCAAGCTGCCATCTCACTTCAGGACTGGTCTTCTATACTTGCTGCCCCTGATATTTACTCAAAACCTGCTTTCGCTTATGCCTGGGAATTCTGGGAATTTGTCCACATAAACCTGCTCTCTCTTATGCACAGATTCATCCCATCTCATCTGCAGTTGTCATACCCAACCTCCCACCAATGATACTCTGAATCCTGCTGGAAGGCAGTTGCCATGTCACAACTTGCCTTCATTTTTTGGAAGGGAAATCCCAACAAAGGTGATCTCAGCTTGTTCCACAAAGTCTGCAACATGCGTGAAACCACTCTCAGGAGAGCTCAAAAACAACATCTGTCCAATAACCTCAAGATTGAACTTTCAAACTTGTCTTCCTCCTCCAAAACCTTGTGGCACGTTGATCAAGCTTGTTTCTGGAGTATACTCCCCTCCATCCCTTCCTTCACTTGAAAAGGCACCGCAGCCGAGTTGTTGTCCCCTCTTTCTTCTGTTATGTTTTTTTCTCTTTCTGCCTTCACAAGCTTCCTGTGTACTAAAAAGTAAGATATTGTGGCATGAAGTGTGAAGTAGACATTTCGTATTCTGGCATTAATTGTGAAGTCGACATCCTTGTACATCATGATACATTTATGTGCATTTATGGTCCTCCATGAGGCAAAAATGCAGAAATCGTTGATTTAGAAGTCTCACGAAAGCAAACATTACAAACAATGAATTGGGAAGAACAGCGAATGAGCACGAAGGAGGAAGTGAAAATTATCCAACACGTGTTGCAAAAACAAAATTAGTTTCTCAGTACAAGAGTGGTTGTTGGTGGAAAACTCACCTTGTTTAAGTGAAGTGTTTTTAATTTTTCCAGCACACCGACCTCCTGCCTGTACAGCATTGTGCTGTTGCTGCTTCTGCTGCTGCTTCTGCTGCTTCTGCAGCATTCTTCATCATACGCAAACTGGTCATCTGAATCAAATTGTTCAGGGCTGTGGTTTTCAACTGAAGGTGAAAATGGATAAAGGTCTTGTACAAATTCATCTACAGCCATTTTGTTGCTGCATAAACAATGGAAATATTAAATCATGATATATTATCTGTTTGCATGAGGACCGAAAAGGCCGAAATGCCTCTGTGGTTGTGATCTCGTGACGAGTACAAATAATTTACATCAGTTGAAGATTCAAATCCAGCTGAAGACAGCAGCATGAAGGAAATGAAGTCCAACGATCGAGAAACCAAGCTTATCTTTGCAGAAGTACCATTTCCCAAATCATATTGTTGGAAATAAAACCAAACTATCTCAATAATGACCTTTATGGTGGAGATGAATGCTTGCCCCACCTGGTCTGGTCTACCCTGCCTGGTGATGCCAATCTAAATGTTGTGCTTTTGCACAATGGGAAAAGGAGTACAAACACCATGCAACATGCTGAATTGAGTGGACTGCTAAAAGATTGGGACAGACACGACAGCAGGAATATGTAAAGAGAGCCAATAAGCAAAGATAACCTAAAGATAAAGAACAAGCCAAATCTTTCCATGAGGAAATATGCACAATGCTCATACTCCCTTGGTGTATAATATGTACATAACATTTGCAGAAATGCCATCCACTTTGTTACTTGAAGAGATATTAATATCAGATATCTGGTATATTCATTTTTTTGCAAATTGGGCCTCTTCAGGCAGAGGAGGCTAAATCCCAAAACTGCCTGACAATATCAACAGGTGGGCCTTTAGGAAACACATATATATATATATATATATATATATATATATATATATATATATATATATATATATATATATATATATATATATATATATATCAGGAAGGGGGTGCTGGCAGGGTAGGTTAAGGGTAATCGCTCTCACTTCTGAGCTGTGGAGCCTGAGTTGATCCCACGCTGTCCAAGGTGAGTTATCGACAGCACCGTGGCTAAATTTCAAATTCCTACGCTGACTGATTGCTGGGAAGGCAAGAGCAAACCAACTCAGGGAATTCCCTGTCAAGGAACTGATTTGACAACACTGGCACTGAGTAAAGGGGATGATTATTTCAGGTTGGAGAACTGAAGCTTCAGACATCAATTGTGGGATGAAGTATTTTTTTTACTTAAGATCAGTTTTATTTTAAATAGCAGGTCATCCCAGGTAGTGCTGCTGGTTGATGACCAGAGCATCCCAAACTTATCAAGATGGCACTGGCTCTGCCAGGAGGGCAGCGGTTCAGAAGCGAGGTCCGGATAGGTAATTTGAATGTGGGATCAATGGAGGGAAAAGGAGACGCATTGATAGAAATGAAGCAGAGAAGGAGTTTGGAAGTGTTGTGTGTTCAGGAAACCAGATGGAAAGGGCAAGGATGCGAGGAGGAGATAACAAGCTGATTCACATGAGTGGGGATGGAAGGAGTAATGGTGTGGGAATAATAGCATCGAAGAGATCAGCAAGCAGGTGATCAGAGTGGAAATATGGGAGGGACGGAGAGTTAGTGATGGAATGGGTGGTGGTACCGAGGCAAATGGTTTGTTTTATTTCAGTGTCTGGGCCACAAATGGGAAGGACTGCGGTGGTGAAGCATGAATTCAGGGACACACTTGAGAGGATGATGAGAATGGTTCAGCGAGAGGTGATGCTGTGCATTGCAGGAGAATTTTACAAACATGTGGGAGTAGCGGAGCCGGATGAAGAGGAATGTGTTGGTAAGTTTGATTGGGGAACTCGGAATAGAGAGGGTCAAGAGCTGGTTGAGCTTCAAACCCAGGCTGGAGAGCTTCAAGTGTGCGTATCGTGCCTGCCATCACCTTGGGTGAACTGCGAGACTCGATGGCACAAGGCAGCTCTCCGACAATAGCTCGAGAGAAGTTACCTCGAAAAAGCACACAATGAGATGAACGTATTGGAGCAGAAGTGGAACAGGAGACATTTGTCGGAGGATTTTGTCATTACCATGTCCAGAAATTAGGAGTGCCATTGTGAGAAATACAGGTTGGAACATTCACTCATGCGAGAGAAAAAGGCCCTCTCAAATGAGCATCATATTATCTCTCTCTGCCTCTCAATATATATATATATATATATATATATATATATATATATATATATATATATATATATATATATATACATACATACATACATACATATATCTTCTTCTTCTTTCGGCTGCTCCCGTGAGGGGTCGACAGCGGATCATCCGCATGATCCGCATAGTGATTTGGCACATGTCTTAAGCCGGATGCCCTTCCTGACGCAACCCTCGTCGCCTCTTACGACACAGGGAAATGGTACACCTATTTTTACCCGGGGAATACACCAGGCCCAGTATACTGGTACTCACTTCACCGACCTCAGAAGCATGACAGGCTGAGTCAACCTCCTGGTGTATTAATTCAGTGGTCCAACGGGACTTGAATTCAGGACCTTTTGAATCCCAAGCCGCCGCCCTCACCACTGCGTCAACACCAGGCTCCTCTCAATATATATATATATATATATATATATATATATATATATATATATATATATTTATATATATATATATTTATATATTTATATATATATATATATATATTTGTATATATATATATATATATATATATATATATATATATATATATATATATATGTGAGCCTAGTGTTGGCGCAGTGGTTAGGGCAGCGGCTTGGGATCCAAAAGGTCCTGAGTTCAAGCCCCGTTGGGCCACTGAATTAATACACCAGGGGTTGACTCAGCCTGTCATCCTTCCGAGGTCGGCGAAATGAGTACCAGTGTACTGGGCCGGTGTATACCCCGGTTAAAATAGGTGTACCATATCCCTGTGTCGTAAGAGGCGACCAGGGTTGCGTCAGGAAGGGCATCCGGTGTAAAACATGTGCCAAATCACTATGCGGATCATATGGATGATCTGCTGTGGCGACCCCTAACAGGAGCAGCCGAAAGAAGAAGAAGAAGATATATATATATATATATATATATATATATATATATATATATATATATACATATACATATACATATATATATATACATATATATATATATATATATATATATATATATATATATATGTATATACATATACATACATATATATATATTCAATATCGAGACATGAAGATACTCAGCAATGACTGCACTTTTCAAATGCAAAAATGCATGAAAATGTAAAAAAACACTCCTCAGATCTGGGTTATAACTTCAAAATAAAAAATTATACAACATGTCAGCATAAAATATCCTTACATGGATCACAAACCATCATCCTTGTGGGGTCATCATGTTGATCAGTGGAGACCTCCAATGACTGCAATCCCAAAAGCTTGAGGGCATTGCTGGCCTATGATTTGTTCTCAACTGGCAGAGGTACTTCTAATTGTGAGCAGCTCGAGACATTAAGTAACGGTTATTCGGGTTATAAGCTGAGGGTGTCATCACAGGCGAAGGACAAATAGGCCAGCGGTAAACCTCGACAAAGGGCTATATTTTAGGAGTTTAATCAACCGGCTTGACACAAAGCTACAACAGGTCTCATATGAAAGATGGTGATGTCAGTAACACATTTAGCCCTGTTGTCCTCATATGTTCGTGTGCCGTCCATGAAATATTCACATTTGAAGGTTTCACCCATCTGAATATTTGGACCATTTCAGAAAATCACATAATTTCCCATAAACTACAAGACAAAGAGCTCTCTTCCTTCACGTTTGGTTTTGAAATGTGTCGTTTGGACAGGAGAATAATGTAGTATCACAACCACATCATTATATGTGAATTTATATGCATTTATTGACAAAATACGATAATTTTCTAAATTTTTAGGACCGTCATAAGCAAAATATCAGAGAAGGCGATTTTTCAAAACCGATGTTGCCATTGCTATGTTCAGTAGTCATCCTTTACAATATTAAAGAAGATATGATAAAACGTGATTACATAATTATCATCCTCACCATCGCTCTCATCCATGCACCGAGGTTGTCCTGCATGGTTGTGCAAAAATGGACACTACTGAAAGGCTATAGCTTAGCAATTAGTTAAACCTAATATATCTATTTTTTATTCAATTTCTTCAGTTCCAGGGTTGTAGAACGCCAATGCCAATTGTATGGACACATCATAAATGCTCTACCCATTACGCAATAATGCTTAAAAGTGGTCTTTCGTCAATCATTCAACGGAATTTTCAATTTCTCTTTATTATGGGACTCCAACATCGCTGAACGGTGTCCAGATGAACCGGGATCAAGTCCATTGAAGTTTCAGTTGCCAAAAAAGAAGCGAAGGTTGTCAACAGAATGGGATGCATGCATCACATGTCAGAATTCGTCAAAGGAGAAGGCCAGCAAAGCTGGCAGGATGGGTTTGGAAGCTTTGAAGTCATCTTCACAAATACGGAACGATGAAATTGGCCAGTGTTTGGAGTCACATAAGGGAGGAACGGATATGTTTATATTCTACCATCGTAGTTGCTATCAGTCGTGCACCAGTAAGAGGAAGTTATCCTTCTTCTCAGAACATGCATCACAGGAGAAACCAAAGATTGTGGAGCCTAAACACACGTGAGAAAATACCCACAAGATGACCGATTGGTCAACCTGTTTCATCTGCCATTCCAGGAAACGTGATAAACTTCACCGAGTCTGAACAGGACCGAAACAAGCAACAGTTGGCAAAGCAGCAGAAGCACGTGACGATCAGGATATGCTTGGTCTTCTTGAAGGCGAGGACCTGTTTGCAAAAAATGCTATATGTCATCGTACTTGCATGGCTTCATACATCAACACCCACAACATGAGCTCTGGGCAATACCATCAAGATGTACCTGAATCTGATGAACATCAAAATGCCTTCTCGCATCTTGTTGATGAGATAGATACTGACCTTAGAGGAGGGAAAGCCTTCAAAATGAAGAATCTATTACATCGATTCAAAACTATCTTACAGCTGCAAGAATGTATCATGACAGTGAACTTTCGTCAATGCAGGAAGAGGCAGATTCTCGGATATTTCTTCATGTGCGGCATGCCGATGATGAGTTCAGACGTAACAATATGTGTGTGCGCCCATTACAATCAAATCAGCAGACACTGATGTGCTTGTCTTCGCAGTCCACTACTTTCCACAGTTGCGGGACACTGCCAAAGTATGGATAGAGAAAATAACATCAGCAGGATGCAAGCTCATCCCAGTCCATCAGATATGTTACAGCTTGCTTCCAGAAATGTGTAACCGGCTTCCTGAGTTTCATGCCCTGACAGGATGTGACTCTGTATCAGCATTCTTCAGCTATGGTGAAAAGAAAGCATGGAAAGCTATGAAGACACTGCATCTTCAGAATAATGGTCCACACCTCGAAGTCCTCACCACAGACGATCTCCAGGAGGCAGTGGCTGCTTCAAGACATTTCGTCAGTGCCATGTATGATTCTCAAGGGAAATATATGGATGCACACACAAATTTGAATGATCTTCGGGAGAAACTTGCAGCGACCAAAGATGTCCCAGTGCATAAGTTGCCTCCGTCCGAACCAGCTTTTCTCGAACATGTGAAGAGATCCGTTCACCAAACCAGAGTATGGATGAATGCCCACCTGGCAAATCCAGAAATTCCCACACCAGAGGGTCGTGGATGGTACAGAGGAGAAGGTGTGCTGCATCCCACATTGTTTGATGGACCCACATCAGCGGAGATGTTAGATGGTCTTGTGTGTTCATGCCGTGGTAGTGAACCATGTACCAACAGCTGCAGCTGCTCACAAGACAGTTTGCCTTGCACTAACGAGTGCATGTGTGCCACCAGTGACAGGCAGTGGGGCAAGGAACTGTCACATGGTGACCAAAATGACACGGACAGTGATGGTTGAACATATCGAGGACACTCGCTCAAAATATATGTTTTCGTTCATTTCTCGTAGAACAATGTGTATTGGTGTAACATATAGTTATCACATCACTTGTGCAAACTTCAGTCACAATATCGTATAATTTGCTTGTAGAAATTTGTTTCAAAATATTCTCATTATATTGATACGGTAAACTGAACACATATAAAATAAAGAAAAAAATATGACAATTGGCAGAAGTTTGTTTCTGCAGTTGATGATTTTCGAAGTTAGCGGTCCAGAAATTACGTCTTTTTCTATTAAAAGCACTCAAATGTACATATATTTATCTCAAAGTATTCCATTACGTAACTCTTAGCATTCCCCTGCTCATTCTGCACATTTCAATACCAATCAAGTAAAAATAGGGCGCATTGCTTTGTAGTTCTGGCGAATTCACTGATTTTCGGAAATGGTCAAAATTTTCTAATGGGGGTATCTCCTTCAGGTGTGAATATTTCATGGGCTGCACACCAAAAAATGAGGACAACAGGGCAAAATGAGTTACTGAGATCCCCATCTTTCATATGAGACCTCTTGTAGCTTTGTGTCAAGCCGGTTGATTAAGCACCAAAAAATCTGACCTATACCACTGGCTGAAAAAGCAGCATTGAGATTCTAAATGAGAGAACAATCATATGTGTTTTGAAATCCATGAGGCATCAGTGCAGCTTATAACAAATGAACGGTTTTCGGCTCTACACCGATCGTGATGATGCTTCAACAAGCATTCAACTGATCCGTCATTTTGCTTGGGATACTTCGAGGACTGTTCTTCATGTCATAAGGAAGAGATACATCACCCTGTTTTTTCATGCACTGCTGAAAGATAGTGCTGTAACCTTCAGTAGTTTAAGAGGTTATGGATATCCTGTCACATGACCCTCATGTCAAAGCGGGAAAGTCTGGGTGAGTGGATTGGGGTGATATACAGGTAGTCGTCGACTTATGACTGTCCGACTTTACAACCAGTTTACGACCACGTAAAGTGGTCCCAGAAAAAAAAAAATTGTGTATGTGAAATATACGTTGTTCGACTTACGACCAAGTCGACTTAGAACCGATTGGTCGGAACCAATTGCGGTCGTAAGTCGCCGACTACCTGTAGTCGGGAGCAAGGGATGTAAGAGGTACGGCTGGTGCAGAGACAGGCTCTTGGCTTTGTGTCTGTTGCAGGCTGGGTTGCTTACTGCACACGAGATTACAAACAATGCGAGCAAGCGACGGTGCACAAAATCTGGAGAGACACCCATTTGTGCCAATGAACAAAGAGGGAAAAGGTAATCATGCCCCATGTGGTGTGAATGTAACATGAAAGCTCTTGATGTTAAATCAGTGCCTTGTCACAAGATCTTTGGATTGAAACAGCTAAAGTCGAAAACAGATAGTGTTGGGAATGTGTTGATTACAGATGCATGTTCCAAAATTTGTTTTTTTTAAGTCAGTTATCTCACTTTAGTTTAACTTGTGATGTTCATTTTTTGGGATGAATTGCTGATTGTGAACAGTTCAAAGAACAAATCTGTTTTCTGGTCTCCATTGTAAGTGGAGAAGCCTGAATCAAAACCCTGTTCATGGCTCAGTGACTGCCATGCTGAGGTTTCCTCTGCATGCAGCATCATCTCCAAAGTGTTCTTGTCGGAAGGCATGTGACAAAACGGGAAGAAACTGATTGATGTCTTTCAGTGACACAAAGAAAAATTAAACTTTCACTCATTTCGTATCAACATGTGTTACTTTCGATCTCTGTTTGTCCTTTTTTTTTTCTCCAAAAAGCCGACACTGTAAAGATAACCAACCCTTTGAGATTAAGCCTTACAGAAAAGTAAACAAATCTTTATTACCTGTCTTGACTGAGCAGCTTGTCTTTTTTGAAGGGGGAACGAAAGAACACTGATCAAATTTGTTCTGCAAGAGAAGGCAGAATACACGTTTTTTATCAATAAAATGTTATCGTGAAAAAGATAAACTTTCAACATGTGCCTATTTTGAGAAAAGCATTCCTACCATTGCCTCCGCCTCATGCTTCTCCTCCACCTCATCCTCCTCATTTTCCCATTCAGATGACTCCAACCATTCAGGCTCCTTCTCCCACTCAAGCAACTCCTCCCACTTATTCTCATGATGTTGCCTCATACCCCCCTCCCAATCATGAAAGTCTTCCTCCTCAAGCCGCCATTGAAGAGAAATGTTTTGTTCGAGTCCTGAAATGCTTCCACGGGCTTCTTTCTGCAAAACAAAATGTTTCATGTCAACTAAAAGCAAAACAGAGTAAAATGTAAATTTTCAATTCAAATTACAATCTCAAAAATGCAGGTACAAGCATCTAAAGAGAGCTTCCAAGCAGAACTCTTGGAGTGGCAAAAAATACTTAATATACTCCTCACAGTGACTGTGTGACCGCTGTTGGAGAAACCGTTCTGAAATTCTCTAGTTCGGTCATCGTGCCAATATTTATGGAATGCAACATTGTCACATCTTTATACATTCTTTACCTTGCCCGAGGCTGGTGTTGGCTTTGCGGTTAGGGTGGTGGCTTGGGATCATAGGGTCCTGAGTTTGAGCCGCGTTGGCCACTGAATTAACACGAGGGGGTCGACTCAGCCTGTCAGCTCAGCGAAATGAGTACCAGTACACTGGTAATATGGGCACTGCATCAGCGGCATAGCCAGGCTCCGAACCAATGATGCAACCAGCAGCCAAAAAGGCAGCACACGATGGGAACGTTGCCCTGTTTGGTCTTGCACCTCCCCCCCCTTTCTCCCCAAAAAGACAGATAAAATGTGGCCCCAGGTTCATATCCCATGAACAGGAGAAAACTAGTCTTTATGAAGACTTCACCAGCTCTGCATTGGCAGAAAAATAAGCACAATTAATTTTCACAAAAAAGTGTTGAGAGAGGTAAGATAAATGTGGTGGTATAAAGAATGATGTACAATTTTGGGTGCAAACCCTTCATGAAAGCAAGAAAGATGGTCTGTCCCCTCATACTCTCTTTTAGAACAGCTTTATCCCCCCCACTCTATTCCAGAGAAAGATATCTTCCTGTTCACATATTTTATGGAAACAAATGACATTGTTCTCCCCAATGGGTTGGCATCCCAGCATCTCATCTGTCTTTGCTGGAATCTTTGTAATTTAAAGGGAACAATGCTCTTGATATCTACCATGATAAGGACAAAGCACAAGACTTGTTGCGATCACATCACAGAAATATCGGTGGCCTCTCCTCCAGTCGAGCTCCACTCTCACTCTCTCCCCTTTTAACCACCCTAGCTCCTCCAGGATATACGTGTTCTTCCAGTAACACAGAGTGAGTGAGGACCTGTGAGGACTCGTACTTTATCAGCCCAGAGTGAAGACTCGTATTTTATGAGCCAATCCCCCACGCAGTGAGAGATGGGATTTTGCAATCACTTCTGTGTGTGTGTCTGTCCGGGCCGTAAGTTTTTTTTTTTTTACCTTTTGAGCTTTTGTCATCAAATCTTCAACAAAGCTTTATGATGAAAATATGGAGAAGCCAATTTAATAACTTGGACAAAAGGTCAAAGTCACATAAAATCGTCAATTTTCATCCGATTGACCATAAATTAAAAAATTTTACATATCGGGTTACTGAATTGGTTCACCGAAAGCTTGGTCAAAAGTTGAGGTCAAATGGTCAAAGGTCAAGTTGACAAAATCGGCAATTTCCAGCTGATTCACTTGCAGTTTTCGCAGGTTCGCATATTGGGTCACTGAAGCTGATTGCTTTTGACATCATAAGATCATGGTCGCCAAACATCGTCATTTTTTTCTATTTTTTGAACTGTGTCCATCATGTTTAGCATGTGGAAGAAAGAGAGGTCTGAATACAAAGCAGATGTGGATGGGCTTTGCATTTTCAGATGCTTCCTCGTTATGAAGGCTAAATATACTGCAAGTAGCTCTCAGCCAAATGGACTGAGCTTTGCGGAGAATGCCGAGTCATTGACCGACCATTGAAGCTACTTCAGTAATGTGGTGTTCCATTCTGAGAAATTATAAGGCCGAGGAGCTCCAGGAACTGCACCTCTTTTAAGGAATTAGCTCACAATCATGTATTTTTTTGTTGCAGCTTTGCAGAGATGGAAGAATCAGCAAAGATGAGAGAACATCTCCAACCGATTCTCAGTAAGAACCTTGTCCCTGTTTCACCATGTCCTTTTCTCAAGCCATTCAAGAGAGGCAAAACCATCTCATGGTGTCTCGTTTACCCATTACAGTGCTTTGCAGCAATTGTTAAACACCCAAACCTTATCCTGCCTGCCACCCTTAACACGTATGTGCAAGGTACTCTTCCTGCTAATCATTGCCAATGTCATTCTGATAAAGTGGAAGCTCATTTTGTTCTTCCATGAACCTCCATGTATGCAGAGAAGGAAAAACGAGTGGTAGGAAAATTGTTTCAGGGATGCTAACCTCAGGACATGTACACTGTGCTTTGCTTCTGCAACTCCCTCTTGAATGGCCTTGGATCAACTAATGGTTTTACAACTTGAGGCCGATTCACAATATTGACAATTAAATACGTTGGTTGTTTTCGCAGGGTGTAAGACAACAATAGATCGGTGGGACACATTGAGTTACATCAGCATGAGAGAAAAAGGTGAATTGGAATAAATAGAATGTGGAGAACACGAAAGACCATGAAGTAAAACCAAGTACTTGAACCAACTCGACAGTTCATAGAACATGATACCATGTATAATTAAATTTAAATGAAATGAAGATTGGAAAAAATATAGCATTCCATTTAAATAAGCTGTTCCTCGATCATAAACTGACGATCATGAATTGCTAAGACAAATGGATGGACGGACGTGAACCAATTGCTAAACTCCGCTTTTCACTTCACATGCGTGGGATAATGAGCACCACACTGCAATGGATGGGATTATAATGTCACACAATTAATGTTAAAACTAGGCACGTCAATGAAACACTTGAGAAAAAAATACACCCGTGCGGGAGTGACGGTCATCTCTGCAAGAAAATATATAGCCTCCTGAATGTAGGGCAGTTTTTGCAAACTTTGAAGTCACGTGACGCGAAAACTAAAGCGAATCTCGAAAATCCGTCCTGACAAATTTAGATATTGTCCCATAGATTCATATGCCACAATCAAATTCAAGATTGCCTGAGAAATGTCGGAGATAGATTTGGAAAATCGGCATTTCCGCATGAAAATCGTCATTTTCGCATTTTTTGCCAACTTTGAAGTCACGTGACACAAAAACAAAAGCGAATATCGAAAATCTGGCCCAACCAAAATTTAGATACTGTCCCATAGATTCATTTGCTGCAATCAAATTCAAGATTGCTTGAGAAATGTAGGAGATATATTTTGAAAATCGTCATTTTCGCAACTTCAAAGGCCTCATGACTTTGACCTTGACCTTCGGTGACCTTGAAAGTCATACCATCGTGTACGTCTCATCGCCCTCTATCAGGATCACTCATGACCAGATCTCCCACTTCAACTTCATTGTGAACGGATGGACGGACGGATGGACGGATTGCCACCTCTCCTCTCAACACCAATATTATTAGGTCAGGTCGAAGAGATGACCGAAAAAAGGTTGTTATTCGGTGCAGACATTTGTAGTCAGCATTAGGTCCTCTACAATTGGCCAAACCAAACAAAGAAGGACAACCATAAATTCTCCTTCCTGGACTCTTCAGGTATTGACCAACAGGGAAGGGTTTTAAAATCAAAATATCGGAGTCATGACAAACCACTGGAAAGTATAAATGATGCGCCCCATACAGACCTGTTAATGTCCACTTCAACCTGTGAACAAACTCATAATTCGTTAACACATTATCAACATCCTCATTGAAGGTCAAATGTTCAGGTAAAATTGAATCATAAATGAACGAGGGTTTAAACGCTCATATGCAATCACTAAATCACTTCCCACACTCGGGAGGAAGAAGCAATTTAACAAGAGAGGGAGGTGAGGGAGAGAGTGAGTGAGTGAGTGAGTGAGTGAGTGAGTGAGTGAGAGACAGGCGGGGGAGGAGAAAGCAAGAGAAAGATGTAAGTTGGGGGGGGGAGGGAGGGAGAGTTTGCAAAGAGAATCTTATCTTCTGCTTAAAGACAGCACAGACACACACAATAAAATAAAGGGACACACATGCATATGTACGCACACACGCTAATATATTAAAATGGGGGTTCCGGGGGGGGGGTGGGGATGGGGCTTCATTGGGTGCATGTGAACCCCCCCCACCTCTCCGCCCTTTTAATTATGTCGCATGATCGTCGTGAGGGATAACACTGGACAATCGGAAATCGCATTTCTTTTGCTTTCACTCGGTAATTAATCCAAACCGTGATACTATTTGCCGCTGGTTCTGTGTTAATCCCTGCGACTCAGTGCTTAGTTCTGGCTTCAAATTGAAAGAACATTTTCGGGATCATCATGAGGACACTTGAAGGCACCGTTATGAGTGATGAAACTGCATGGACAGCACGAGTCCAGATTAATCACATCACCAACCAAAAAGGCGAATGGAGTCTGAACTTTGTGTGATGATTTATCGACCAGTTATTGCAAAGGAGAATAGGATGCATTTTTTGGTTGTGTTTCGCAGTGACAGTGTGTGCTACCTATGGGTGATTTTGCCCAAAATGACACTTAACGTAGCGTAAGGTAGCTTGATTGATTATTTGGATATTTAACAACTACTTTAGTGCACAAGAACCCTAAATTGCATCAATGAAGGTGAATATGAATTGTTTTTTTTCAAACTATATTCCCCAATACATCATCACTGCGATGATAATTACATAAATTGTTCCCACAGTGGTATAATTTACGAGGGAGGGTAAGACTCCCCATGGTAATGGCATGCAAGGAATCGTCCTCGAGGGAGACACAAAATAAAGTTGCCCCCGGTGTTTTATCGTCACAAATGATCATGAGAAGAAATGGAAAAATTGAAGGAATAATTACGGGCCTACATTAGGTCGTGAGCCGGCCTGTTCCCCCACCCGCTCGACACCCCTGCACAAGACCCATTTGTTTCAAATAACACATGCACCATGATAACCATCGAGTATATTATCTCATGGCCTACTATCGACTCCTTAAAGAGTGCTTCCAGTCCCCAAGTCTATGTGTTTCCCGTACCCACTGCTGAGCTTTGCTAAGCACGTTGAATACCAACCCCTTCTCCTGCCTGCCAATCTCAAAGCTTTGATGCTTCTGCACATTATTGTCTGCCTGCTCCCCCTCACCACTGTCAGAATGCTAACCTGATGTGCGCTGTTGATTAAATCTTTCACAGGTCTGCACATTTAAAGAAAACAAAATACGAATGTAGAATTACCTCTCGAGGAATATTCGCATCAAAAAATCCATTGATTGTGTTTGGATTCTCGGAAAGCTTCAAACCCAGAGGCCGATTAGCAATTGAAGGAAGCACAGACTTTGTTGGTATTTGCAAAGCAAGTGAAGCATTACAATAGACGAGAGCAGGACAGTGATCAAATTATTCAACATTACAGAAAAAAGTGAATTGGGAGAATGAGAGAGATTAAAATAATTGCAACTGCAAAGTAACACCAAGTCTTCAAATTATGAGCATGACATGATCATGCTGGGCTATTATCTTATCTCAATGAATTGCCCAGGTCAGGCGTAATATTCAACAATTTAATTTTGTGAAAACAGAGCTGTAACTGGAGGGGGAGCACTCGGTAGAGTGCAAAACCTCCGCCGCCAATACTGCTTGGTCACTCAAGTCAACCTGATATCTTATTCATTCAATTTGACGTCAACAGTGCTCACAGAGTTAGAGTTTGCAACTTTCCCTTTTACATACCTAATTCATTCGTCATAACGAGATTCCTTGAGACAGAAATTGATTTTACGTGGGTATATCCACCTGAAGTTCCAAAATCAGCCGCAATTATAATTTTGGCATGTTGTTTGTTGGAAATCACTTATAACATGTAGAAATGCAAAAAAAAAAAAAAATTCAAATATTTTTTTTTAAATGGCAGCCATATTGGATTTTGGACCAAGTCCAAAATGTAATGGCATGATCCTTAGACCATTCCTAACCCCCCCACCAAGTTTCGTCGAAATCCGTCAAGGAGTTTTTCCGTAATACTGTTCACAAACAAACAAACAAACAAACAAGCAGTCAGAGACTGGTACTTACGAAATCGTCAACTTGACCTCTGACCTTGTCTAATAAAAGTTGTCTCTTGAGAAGGTCGCGACACAAACCAGAAGTTTCTCCGATGATTCTGTACCAAACCATCAAAAATTGAATGTTTTGGATGTTTGACCTCACTGTGACCTTGACCTTTGACTGATTTTGACCAAAATCTAATCAGCATGAGCCATCAGCCTCCTGAATCACCTGGTATAATTGGACATTGGTAGCTTCTTCCGTTCTCGAGTTATCGTGCCGACAAACAAACAAACAAACAAACAAATAAACCAATGTCACCCGCAGGGTGACCTGTATCTTGCCAAAAGGTGACCACGTGTGACTTCTTTAACGTCACACTGAGGTGAACAGAGCTGCTATCCACCAGGAGCGACTCCTTGAGGAATATCTCCCTACGAGAGATTCCGATGAGAATCGTTCGACAGAGTAACCATGAAAAATATGCTTTTGCCTCATAACGTCAAAATGTCTCAAGCTTGACATATCTAGAAAGCACTCATCGAGGTGTTCAATTTGAGGTACTACAACGATATGGTTCCTAAAACTTGAAAATTTGACCTTGGGGTCAAATATGTTTGACCTGAGGCGCTAACCATGAAGATCAAGGCCAATCGCCACCAAAAATTAATCAGCTGAGCGCCAGACC
The DNA here is from genome assembly GCF_056783735.1 of Eptatretus burgeri. Taxonomy (NCBI): domain Eukaryota; kingdom Metazoa; phylum Chordata; class Myxini; order Myxiniformes; family Myxinidae; genus Eptatretus; species Eptatretus burgeri. The sequence continues at coordinate 124,315,162 of NC_140965.1, read as the reverse complement.
ATGAACTATATTCCCATGAAGTTTGAAGATGATCCGATCATAATTACTCAAAAAATAAGGGTTTCGTCGACTCCCCTGATTTGCGACAAAGTGACCTTGACCTTTGACCTTGACCTTCAAATTTTTATGCGATGAAAGGGACCTCTATAGGCCTCTGATATGCGAAGTTACAAAAATTTCCAATGATAAATGTGCTCTGCAGAATGTTTTATACGTGATTAGAGACAAACAAACAAACAAACAAACGAAAAAAAACAAACAACAATTCCGGGTTTTACAGCCGTTTTGCCTCGTCTATTACATCACTCGATCTAACATGTTACTTTAGATCTTCAGGCCTGTTCTTTCTGTCCTTTATAACATCCTTAAAAACAGTACACGTCTTGTTTGGAATGAATTTCATTTTTCCTTGACTGACAGGCAGGCAAAAGGAGTAAAAATATTGTCTCACACAATCTGTGAATACGCAGTCATGACAAGTTCAGAGCCAACGTACAGTCATGACAAACTTCAGATTCGTTTTCCGATTCATGTTCAAAATACAACATTAGATTTATACAAGTTGTTCCTTGATCATCAACTGATGACAGAAAGAGGGATGGATAATGGACATGAACCAATTTCTTCACAACGATGTTCACTTTGCATGCGCGGGGTAATTACCTTTTCACGAAGAGCATTGAAGTCTGGGGAACTTTTCTCCCCACATGGCTTCAGAAAAACCGGCTGAATGGCCAGAGGAGGAAGAGTCCGATTTGTGTGTTTCTGCAGAAGAACAGCATGAAAACAAAAGATGTTTCAATATTGGAATAATGACAAGACTGGACACTTCAACTGATAAACTTTCACAAACAAACTGGTTACCATATTAACTTGTGAAGCAACTCACCATTTATAATCATATTATCAGCCAACCCAGCTAAAGATCGAATGTAATGGGGAAAAAATATATCAAAAAAGAATGTTGTTCAACACGCATTGGCAAGCTCTTCCAACAATATCCAAGGATAAGCAAGTGAACACCATTCATTTTCCATTGATATATCAGGCCTGAATGTCTGTCTTTGTGACATCAATTTAATGAGCAGCTATTTGCATCATTGTATTTGGAAGAACAAGTTCCATGGCACAGGGAAGATTAAATGGGTAAAACAAAAATAACTGGAGGGGGAGCACTCGGAAGAGTGCAAAACCTCCGCCGCCAATAGTGCTGGGTCACTCAAGTGAACCTTATATCTTATTCATTAAATATGACATCAACAGTGCTGACAGAGTTATAGTTCTTTTCTCCAAAAAAATTTTTTTTGGGGGGGTGGGGGGTTTGGAAATCACTTAAAACATGAAGAAATGCAAAAAAAAAAAATTCAAATATTTTTTCAAAATGGCCGCCATAGTGGCCATATTGCATTTTGGACCAAATCCAAAATCCGATGGCATTGTCTTTGGACCATACCTAAGCCCTCCACAAAGTTTCATCGAAATCCGTTGAGGAGTTTTTGAAGACCATGAAGATCAAGGCCAATCGCCACCAAAAATTAATCAGCTGAGCGCCAGACCACGAACTATATTCCCATGAAGTTTGAAGATGATCCGATCATAATTACTCAACAAATAAGGGTTTCGTCGACTCCCCTGATTTGCGACAAAGTGACCTTGACCTTCAAAATTTTATGCGCTGAAAGGGACCTCTATAGGCCTCTGATATGCGAAGTTACAAAAATTTCCAATGATAACTATGCTCTGCAGAATGATTTATACGTGATTAGAGACCAAAAAAAAATAAGGGTTTCGTCGACTCCCCTGATTTGCGACAAAGTGACCTTGACCTTTGACCTTGACCTTCAAAATTTTATGCGCTGAAAGGGACCTCTATAGGCCTCTGATATGCGAAGTTACAAAAATTTCCAACGATAACTATGCTCTGCAGAATGATTTATACGTGATTAGAGACCAAAAAAAAATAAGGGTTTCGTCGACTCCCCTGATTTGCGACAAAGTGACCTTGACCTTTGACCTTGACCTTCAAAATTTTATGCGCTGAAAGGGACCTCTATAGGCCTCTGATATGCGAAGTTACAAAAATTTCCAATGATAAATGTGCTCTGCAGAATGTTTTATACGTGATTAGAAACAAACAAACAAACAAACGAAAAAAAAAAACAACAAAAAAAAAAAACATACAAGCTGACTAACATATCTTGCAAAAACTTCGTTTTGGCAAGATAACAAACAGAAACGGAAGGCATCAATATACTTACGAAATCTTTAGATTTCGTAAGTAACAAACAGAAAGGGGTGAAAACAGTAACCTCGGATCTTCGATGGCAGACGTGAATGAGGTTCAGAACACTGATGATCAAACTTTACTCTCTGGCATTTGGCAACAGTAATCATGGATGGATAACTACAGATTCTGACACTTGGGCTCTTCAGGTACCCATCAACAGGGAGGAGATAAAATTGAAAAATGTCGGAATAATGATGCATCCTAAGATGATTAAGTTGGTGACCCTTTACTAACAAACTACTCTGCACTTCCATATGTGAACCAACTCATCATTTCTCAAGTTATCAGTAACCTGCACACAGGTCGAATGATACGTGGAAACAAAAAACCAGAGAACCACAAGAGTTTCAATGCTTTTTTGGAATCACTTAATAAACTCTCAAACAGGAAACAATTTAACAACATTATGTGCTTTTCATGTGGTGTATTCGGCAAAATCAAATCTATTGCTGAAATAGCAAACCTGAGTGTATGTGACAATTCCAGTTTGGTGAGCACGCCCACTGATGTACAGGTAGTGAACTAAAAAAAATGGAAACACCAATATAAAGTCACTTAATAGGGCGTTGGGCCACCACGTGTGGCCAGTCCGGCCGATAGGTGCTGTGACATAGAGTCCACCAGCGTCTTGAATTCTGCAGGAGGGATGCGGCACCATTCTTCCACGAGAAGGTTATCAACTCACACCTATTTGATAGAAGTAGAAAACGCTGTGTGGGGCATCATTTCAGTATGTCCCATAAGCGCTTGATTGGGTTTAGATCTGATAACTGAGAAGGCCATGACATATGGATAACATCAGTGTCATGTTCGTCAAACCATTGGGTGACCACACATGGTCTGTGGATGGGGGCATTGTCATCTTTGAAGACACTCCACTCAGCAGGAAAGAAATGCTGCAGCATGTAGTGAAGATGTTTACTCAATACTATTAAGAAGCGATCGGCATTGAACTAGCTTTCTTCGGGAATGACAACACCCAAACAATGCCAGGAAGATTCGCCCCACAACATTACAGAACCACAAGACCCCTTTTACTGTTGGAAAAAGCACTCAGGGTTGCAGAGATCTTTCGGTTGGCGCCATACGTGCACTCGTCCATTTGTCGAGAACGTGGAGGACGATTAATCTGACCATCTCACATTTCTCCAATGCTCGGTCGTCCTTTCCTCTGCTTTTTGCATCACTAGACTCGCAGATGTGCATTGCCAGGTATGATGAGTGGTTTGTGCACTGCAACCCGACTATGGTATCCCAGTCTGTGGAGTTGTCAGCAGACCGTTTTTGATGAAACTGGCTGCTCACTCCCCAGGTTGAAATTTACAGTCAATTGATCTGCAGTTGCTCGCCTGCTTTGCCTTGCACTTCAAATTCATGCATGGACATCACGATCCTGCAGAATGTGCTTCAGCCCAATGTTTCCCTTTGCTGATGATGCGTTTCCCTCAGAGTAAATGGGCCACACCTGTGTTAAAGCAGTTGCTCTTCATATACTTGGTGTCCCTCAACAACACAGGCATTTCCATTTTTGTCCACTACCTGTAATTTTAGAAAGAGTTTTCCATGGCACAGGGAAGTTGAAATACGCAAAACAAAAGCACAATTCACTGTGAAAGATTTGTTTCATTGAAAAAAAAAAAACAACAAAAAAAACATGACACTGTGACGATCTTTCCATCCACCACCGACGGATTGATTTTAGTGAAGATCCAGATCCATATCCAGATACCGGAATTATTTGTCATTCTTTTCCATTGAGAGATAGGGCCAAAACTATGTATAGCACAATATCTCAAAAGGTTACAGACGGATTACGACAAAACTTGGTGGGCAGGTTGAATGTGTGATGAGAAGGAATCGATTCGATTTTGATGAAGATTCAGATCTGGATCTAAATACCAAATTTTTTTAATTCTTCCAGCATTTAATTCTAACAGCATTGATAGAGAAGTCAAAACAATACACAATTACGCACAGTATAGCACGATATCTCAAACAGTAAGGAACGGATTATGACAAAACTTGATTGATAAGTTGGGTAGGTAAAAAAGAACAAGTGAATTAGATTTTGGTGAAGGTCCTGATTCAGATTCAGCCTATCATTGGGATACAAAACATAAACTGTTCAGCCTGGTGGAGGTATGCGTCCTCTCGAATGCCATTCTCATTTCAATGATTCTTCACCATCGAGAGATGGGACCAAAAACAATACAACATATCGTATAGCAAGATATTACGAAAAGTTATGAACGGATTCGGATGAAACTTGGCGGGCAGGTGAGGTGTGTGCCAAGGACGTCTTGATTCGGGTTTCAGTGAAGGTCCGGATCTTGATACAAGAATTTTTTTCTTGTATCCAGATCTTGTATCTCTCAATGGTGATTCTTCACCATGAAGAGATGGGACCAAAATCGATATAAAGCATGATATCTCAACACGTTGTGGACAGATTTGGACAAAACTTGGGAGACAAGTGGGGTGTGTGACAAGGTGAAGCCGATTCAATTTTGGTGAAGATCTGGATCCGGATACTGGAATTTAAAAGTAATTATTCACAATTGAGAGATGGGGTTAAAACGATTTATGGCATGATATTTCAAAAAGTTGGACTGATTATGGCAAAACTTGGTGGATGAGTGTGTAGGTGACCAGAACAAGCTGATTAGATTTTGTTTCAGGTCTGAATGCAGATCTGGCCGATCAGTGGGCAACAAAACGTAAAATGTTCGGCTTGGCTCAGGTATGTGTCCCACCAAGTGCCTTTCTCGTCTCCTATTTGTTTCTCGAGTCCGAGACTACTCCCATTCCTGTCATGGTGGCTCCCCTACCCACTGATAAGTTTTTGCAACTCTCAATAAACACCAACCCCTTATCCTGTCACTCTGAAAAAAAATTTGATGCTTCTGTGAGTTATCATCTGCTCACTCTCAGTCACCAATTTCATTCTGACAACCTCTGTATTTTCACTCTTGCATGCGCCTCGACGCATTTGGAGGGGAAAAACATAAGTATAACTCGAGATTTCAAAGAAACGGAACCCCACACAGTGTTCAAGTATATACTGTACATTAATTTTGATAACATAATGATTTTGAAGATAATTGAAAAAATCCGGAAATTTAGTGCCACCAAAGCAGTCTTATATAAAACCTTGATATAATGCAATAAGACGATGTTAAGCAGCAATTTAGGAGATGGAGGATTTATTTATCACCATAGAATGCAGCGACAATCAGCATGGCACATCGCAATATCGGCGGCCTCTTCTTCACCCCGATACTGCACCCATTCACATGCCACGCCCTCTCTTGCGATATGTCGATATATAGCATGGTTCTTGGAACCATTATGAAGGGGATTTGAGTTTTACAGTGTTTATGTCGATAATTATATTCAAATAAATGGATAAAAGACGTTTAATGGCATAGAAATAAATCAATTCCGGGTTTTACAGCCGTTTTGCCTCGTCTATTACATCACTCGATCTAACATGTTACCTTAGATCTTCAGGCCTGTTCTTTCTGTCCTTTATAACATCCTTAAAAACAGTACACGTCTTGTTTGGAATGAATTTCATTTTTCCTTGACTGACAGGCAGGCAAAAGGAGTAAAAATATTGTCTCACACAATCTGTGAATACGCAGTCATGACAAGTTCAGAGCCAATGTACAGTCATGACAAACTTCAGATTCGTTTTCCGATTCATGTTCAAAATACAACATTAGATTTATACAAGTTGTTCCTTGATCATCAACTGATGACAGAAAGAGGGATGGATGATGGACATGAACCAATTTCTTCACAACGATGTTCACTTTGCATGCGCGCGGTAATTAGCTTGTCACGAAGAGCATTGAAGTCTGGGGAACTTTTCTCCCCACATGGCTTCAGAAAAACCGGCTGAATGGCCAGAGGAGGAAGAGTCCGATTTGTGTGTTTCTGCAGAAGAACAGCATGAAAACAAAAGATGTTTCAATATTGGAATAATGAAAAGACTGGACACTTCAACTGATAAACTTTCACAAACAAACTGGTTACCATATTAACTTGTGAAGCAACTCACCATTTATAATCATATTATCAGCCAACCCAGCTAAAGATCGAATGTAATGGGGAAAAAATATATCAAAAAAGAATGTTGTTCAACACGCATTGGCAAGCTCTTCCAACAATATCCAAGGATAAGCAAGTGAACACCATTCATTTTCCATTGATATATCAGGCCTGAATGTCTGTCTTTGTGACATCAATTTAATGAGCAGCTATTTGCATCATTGTATTTGGAAGAACAAGTTCCATGGCACAGGGAAGATTAAATGGGTAAAACAAAAATAACTGGAGGGGGAGCACTCGGTAGAGTGCAAAACCTCCGCCGCCAATAGTGCTGGGTCACTCAAGTGAACCTTATATCTTATTCATTAAATATAACATCAACAGTGTTGACAGTTATAGTTCTTTTCTCCAAAAATTTTTTTTTTTGGGAGGGGGAGGTGGTTGGAAATCACTTAAAACATGAAGAAATGCAAAAAAAAAAAAAAATAATTCTAATATTTTTTCAAAATGGCCGCCATAGTGGCCATATTGCATTTTGGACCAAATCCAAAATCCGATGGCATTGTCTTTGGACCATACCTAAGCCCTCCACAAAGTTTCATCGAAATCCGTTGAGGAGTTTTTGAAGACCATGAAGATCAAGGCCAATCGCCACCAAAAATTAATCAGCTGAGCGCCAGACCATGAACTATATTCCCATGAAGTTTGAAGATGATCCGATCATAATTACTCAACAAATAAGGGTTTCATCGACTCCCCTGATTTGCGACAAAGTGACCTTGACCTTCAAAATTTTATGCGATGAAAGGGACCTCTATAGGCCTCTGATATGCGAAGTTACAAAAATTTCCAATGATAAATGTGCTCTGCAGAATGTTTTATACGTGATTAGAAACAAACAAACAAACAAACGAAAAAAAAAAACAACAAAAAAAAAAAACATACAAGCTGACTAACATATCTTGCAAAAACTTCGTTTTGGCAAGATAACAAACAGAAACGGAAGGCATCAATATACTTACGAAATCTTTAGATTTCGTAAGTAACAAACAGAAAGGGATGAAAACAGTAACCTCGGATCTTCGATGGCAGACGTGAATGAGGTTCAGAACACTGATGATCAAACTTTACTCTCTGGCATTTGGCAACAGTAATCATGGATGGATAACTACAGATTCTGACACTTGGGCTCTTCAGGTACCCATCAACAGGGAGGAGATAAAATTGAAAAATGTCGGAATAATGATGCATCCTAAGATGATTAAGTTGGTGACCCTTTACTAACAAACTACTCTGCACTTCCATATGTGAACCAACTCATCATTTCTCAAGTTATCAGTAACCTGCACACAGGTCGAATGAGACGTGGAAACAAAAAACCAGAGAACCACAAGAGTTTCAACGCTTTTTTGGAATCACTTAATAAACTCTCAAACAGGAAACAATTTAACAACATTATGTGCTTTTCATGTGGTGTATTCGGCAAAATCAAATCTATTGCTGAAATAGCAAACCTGAGTGTATGTGACAATTCCAGTTTGGTGAGCACGCCCACTGATGTACAGGTAGTGAACTAAAAAAAATGGAAACACCAATATAAAGTCACTTAATAGGGCGTTGGGCCACCACGTGTGGCCAGTCCGGCCGATAGGTGCTGTGACATAGAGTCCACCAGCGTCTTGAATTCTGCAGGAGGGATGCGGCACCATTCTTCCACGAGAAGGTTATCAACTCACACCTATTTGATAGAAGTAGAAAACGCTGTGTGGGGCATCATTTCAGTATATCCCATAAGCGCTTGATTGGGTTTAGATCTGATAACTGAGAAGGCCATGACATATGGATAACATCAGTGTCATGTTCGTCAAACCATTGGGTGACCACACATGGTCTGTGGATGGGGGCATTGTCATCTTTGAAGACACTCCACTCAGCAGGAAAGAAATGCTGCAGCATGTAGTGAAGATGTTTACTCAATACTATTAAGAAGCGATCGGCATTGAACTAGCTTTCTTCGGGAATGACAACACCCAAACAATGCCAGGAAGATTCGCCCCACAACATTACAGAACCACAAGACCCCTTTTACTGTTGGAAAAAGCACTCAGGGTTGCAGAGATCTTTCGGTTGGCGCCATACGTGCACTCGTCCATTTGGCGAGAACGTGGAGGACGATTAATCTGACCATCTCACATTTCTCCAATGCTCAGTCGTCCTTTCCTCTGCTTTTTGCATCACTAGACTCGCAGATGTGCATTGCCAGGTATGATGAGTGGTTTGTGCACTGCAACCCGACTATGGTATCCCAGTCTGTGGAGTTGTCAGCAGACCGTTTTTGATGAAACTGGCTGCTCACTCCCCAGGTTGAAATTTACAGTCAATTGATCTGCAGTTGCTTGCCTGCTTTGCCTTGCACTTCAAATTCATGTATGGACATCACGATCCTGCAGAATGTGCTTCAGCCCAATGTTTCCCTTTGCTGATGATGCGTTTCCCTCAGAGTAAATGGGCCACACCTGTGTTAAAGCAGTTACTCTTCATATACTTGGTGTCCCTCAACAACACAGGCATTTCCATTTTTGTCCACTACCTGTAATTTTAGAAAGAGTTTTCCATGGCACAGGGAAGTTGAAATACGCAAAACAAAAGCACAATTCACTGTGAAAGATTTGTTTCATTGAAAAAAAAAAAACAACAAAAAAACATGACACTGTGACGATCTTTCCATCCACCACCGACGGATTGATTTTAGTGAAGATCCAGATCCATATCCAGATACCGGAATTATTTGTCATTCTTTTCCATTGAGAGATAGGGCCAAAACTATATATAGCACAATATCTCAAAAGGTTACAGACGGATTACGACAAAACTTGGTGGGCAGGTTGAATGTGTGATGAGAAGGAATCGATTCGATTTTGATGAAGATTCAGATCTGGATCTAAATACCAAATTTTTTTAATTCTTCCAGCATTTAATTCGAACAGCATTGATAGAGAAGTCAAAACAATACACAATTACGCACAGTATAGCACGATATCTCAAACAGTAAGGAACGGATTATGACAAAACTTGATTGATAAGTTGGGTAGGTAAAAAAGAACAAGTGAATTAGATTTTGGTGAAGGTCCTGATTCAGATTCAGCCTATCATTGGGATACAAAACATAAACTGTTCAGCCTGGTGGAGGTATGCGTCCTCTCGAATGCCATTCTCATTTCAATGATTCTTCACCATCGAGAGATGGGACCAAAAACAATACAACATATCGTATAGCAAGATATTACGAAAAGTTATGAACGGATTCGGATGAAACTTGGCGGGCAGGTGAGGTGTGTGCCAAGGACGTCTTGATTCGGGTTTCAGTGAAGGTCCGGATCTTGATACAAGAATTTTTTTCTTGTATCCAGATCTTGTATCTCTCAATGGTGATTCTTCACCATGAAGAGATGGGACCAAAATCGATATAAAGCATGATATCTCAACACGTTGTGGACAGATTTGGACAAAACTTGGGAGACAAGTGGGGTGTGTGACAAGGTGAAGCCGATTCAATTTTGGTGAAGATCTGGATCCGGATACTGGAATTTAAAAGTAATTCTTCACAATTGAGAGATGGGGTTAAAACGATTTATGGCATGATATTTCAAAAAGTTGGACTGATTATGGCAAAACTTGGTGGATGAGTGTGTAGGTGACCAGAACAAGCTGATTAGATTTTGTTTCAGGTCTGAATGCAGATCCGGCCGATCAGTGGGCAACAAAACGTAAAATGTTCGGCTTGGCTCAGGTATGTGTCCCACCAAGTGCCTTTCTCGTCTCCTATTTGTTTCTCGAGTCCGAGACTACTCCCATTCCTGTCATGGTGGCTCCCCTACCCACTGATAAGTTTTTGCAACTCTCAATAAACACCAACCCCTTATCCTGTCACTCTGAAAAAAAATTTGATGCTTCTCTGAGCTATCATCTGCTCACTCTCAGTCACCAATTTCATTCTGACAACCTCTGTATTTTCACTCTTGCATGCGCCTCGACGCATTTGGAGGGGAAAAACATAAGTATAACTCGAGATTTCAAAGAAACGGAACCCCACACAGTGTTCAAGTATATACTGTACATTAATTTTGATAACATAATGATTTTGAAGATAATTGAAAAAATCCGGAAATTTAGTGCCACCAAAGCAGTCTTATATGAAACCTTGATATAATGCAATAAGACGATGTTAAGCAGCAATTTAGGAGATGGAGGATTTATTTATCACCATAGAATGCAGCGACAATCAGCATGGCACATCGCAATATCGGCGGCCTCTTCTTCACCCCGATACTGCACCCATTCACATGCCACGCCCTCTCTTGCGATATGTCGATATATAGCATGGTTCTTGGAAGCATTATGAAGGGGATTTGAGTTTTACAGTGTTTATGTCGATAATTATATTCAAATAAATGGATAAAAGACGTTTAATGGCATAGAAATAAATCAATTCCGGGTTTTACAGCCGTTTTGCCTCGTCTATTACATCACTCGATCTAACATGTTACCTTAGATCTTCAGGCCTGTTCTTTCTGTCCTTTATAACATCCTTAAAAACAGTACACGTCTTGTTTGGAATGAATTTCATTTTTCCTTGACTGACAGGCAGGCAAAAGGAGTAAAAATATTGTCTCACACAATCTGTGAATACGCAGTCATGACAAGTTCAGAGCCAAAGTACAGTCATGACAAACTTCAGATTCGTTTTCCGATTCATGTTCAAAATACAACATTAGATTTATACAAGTTGTTCCTTGATCATCAACTGATGACAGAAAGAGGGATGGATGATGGACATGAACCAATTTCTTCACAACGATGTTCACTTTGCATGCGCGGGGTAATTACCTTTTCACGAAGAGCATTGAAGTCTGGGGAACTTTTCTCCCCACATGGCTTCAGAAAAACCGGCTGAATGGCCAGAGGAGGAAGAGTCCGATTTGTGTGTTTCTGCAGAAGAACAGCATGAAAACAAAAGATGTTTCAATATTGGAATAATGACAAGACTGGACACTTCAACTGATAAACTTTCACAAACAAACTGGTTACCATATTAACTTGTGAAGCAACTCACCATTTATAATCATATTATCAGCCAACCCAGCTAAAGATCGAATGTAATGGGGAAAAAATATATCAAAAAAGAATGTTGTTCAACACGCATTGGCAAGCTCTTCCAACAATATCCAAGGATAAGCAAGTGAACACCATTCATTTTCCATTGATATATCAGGCCTGAATGTCTGTCTTTGTGACATCAATTTAATGAGCAGCTATTTGCATCATTGTATTTGGAAGAACAAGTTCCATGGCACAGGGAAGATTAAATGGGTAAAACAAAAATAACTGGAGGGGGAGCACTCGGTAGAGTGCAAAACCTCCGCCGCCAATAGTGCTGGGTCACTCAAGTGAACCTTATATCTTATTCATTAAATATGACATCAACAGTGTTGACAGTTATAGTTCTTTTCTCCAAAAATTTTTTTTTTTGGGAGGGGGAGGTGGTTGGAAATCACTTAAAACATGAAGAAATGCAAAAAAAAAAAAAAAAATTCTAATATTTTTTCAAAATGGCCGCCATAGTGGCCATATTGCATTTTGGACCAAATCCAAAATCCGATGGCATTGTCTTTGGACCATACCTAAGCCCTCCACAAAGTTTCATCGAAATCCGTTGAGGAGTTTTTGAAGACCATGAAGATCAAGGCCAATCGCCACCAAAAATTAATCAGCTGAGCGCCAGACCATGAACTATATTCCCATGAAGTTTGAAGATGATCCGATCATAATTACTCAACAAATAAGGGTTTCGTCGACTCCCCTGATTTGCGACAAAGTGACCTTGACCTTCAAAATTTTATGCGATGAAAGGGACCTCTATAGGCCTCTGATATGCGAAGTTACAAAAATTTCCAATGATAACGATGTTCTGCAGAGTGATTTATACGTTATTAGAGACCAAAAAAAAATAAGGGTTTCGTCGACTCCCCTGATTTGCGACAAAGTGACATTGACCTTTGACCTTGACCTTCAAAATTTTATGCGCTGAAAGGGACCTCTATAGGCCTCTGATATGCGAAGTTACAAAAATTTCCAACGATAACTATGCTCTGCAGAATGATTTATACGTGATTAGAGACCAAAAAAAAATAAGGGTTTCGTCGACTCCCCTGATTTGCGACAAAGTGACCTTGACGTTCAAAATTTTATGCGCTGAAAGGGACCTCTCTAGGCCTCTGATATGCGAAGTTAAAAAAATTTCCAATGATAAATGTGCTCTGCAGAATGTTTTATACGTGATTAGAGACAAACAAACAAACAAACGAAAAAAAAAAACCAACAAAAAAAAACATACAAGCTGACTAACATATCTTGCAAAAACTTCGTTTTGGCAAGATAACAAACAGAAACGGAAGGCATCAATATACTTTCGAAATCTTTAGATTTCGTAAGTAACAAACAAAGGGGTGAAAACAGTAACCTCGGATCTTCGATGGCAGACGTGAATGAGGTTCAGAACACTGATGATCAAACTTTACTCTCTGGCATTTGGCAACAGTAATCATGGATGGATAACTACAGATTCTGACACTTGGGCTCTTCAGGTACCCATCAACAGGGAGGAGATAAAATTGAAAAATGTCGGAATAATGATTCATCCTAAGATGATTAAGTTGGTGACCCTTTACTAACAAACTACTCTGCACTTCCATATGTGAACCAACTCATCATTTCTCAAGTTATCAGTAACCTGCACAAAGGTCGAATGATACGTGGAAACAAAAAACCAGAGAACCACAAGAGTTTCAACGCTTTTTTGGAATCACTTAATAAACTCTCAAACAGGAAACAATTTAACAACATTATGTGCTTTTTATGTGGTGTATTCGGCAAAAGCAAATCTATTGCTGAAATAGCAAACCTGAGTGTATGTGACAATTCCAGTTTGGTGAGCACGCCCACTGATGTACAGGTAGTGAACTAAAAAAAAATGGAAACACCAATATAAAGTCACTTAATAGGGCGTTGGGCCACCACGTGTGGCCAGTCCGGCCTATAGGTGCTGTGACATAGAGTCCACCAGCGTCTTGAATTCTGCAGGAGGGATGCGGCACCATTCTTCCACGAGAAGGTTATCAACTCACACCTATTTGATAGAAGTAGAAAACGCTGTGTGGGGCATCATTTCAGTATGTCCCATAAGCGCTTGATTGGGTTTAGATCTGATAACTGAGAAGGCCATGACATATGGATAACATCAGTGTCATGTTCGTCAAACCATTGGGTGACCACACATGGTCTGTGGATGGGGGCATTGTCATCTTTGAAGACACTCCACTCAGCAGGAAAGAAATGCTGCAGCATGTAGTGAAGATGTTTACTCAATACTCTTAAGAAGCAATTGGCATTGAACTTGCTTTCTTCGGGAATGACAACACCCAAACAATGCCAGGAAGATTCGCCCAACAACATTACAGAACCACAAGACCCCTTTTACTGTTGGAAAAAGCGCTCAGGGTTGCAGAGATCTTTCGGTTGGCGCCATACGTGCACTCGTCCATTTGTCGAGAACGTGGAGGACGATTAATCTGACCATCTCACATTTCTCCAATGCTCGGTCGTCCTTTCCTCTGCTTTTTGCATCACTAGACTCGCAGATGTGCATTGCCAGGTATGATGAGTGGTTTGTGCACTGCAACCCGACTATGGTATCCCAGTCTGTGGAGTTGTCAGCAGACCGTTTTTGATGAAACTGGCTGCTCACTCCCCAGGTTGAAATTTACAGTCAATTGATCTGCAGTTGCTCGCCTGCTTTGCCTTGCACTTCAAATTCATGCATGGACATCACGATCCTGCAGAATGTGCTTCCGCCCAATGTTTCCCTTTGCTGATGATGCGTTTCCCTCAGAGTAAATGGGCCACACCTGTGTTAAAGCAGTTGCTCTTCATATACTTGGTGTCCCTCAACAACACAGGCATTTCCATTTTTGTCCACTGCCTGTAATTTTAGAAAGAGTTTTCCATGGCACAGGGAAGTTGAAATACGCAAAACAAAAGCACAATTTACTGTGAAAGATTTGTTTCATTGAAAAAAAAAAAACAACAAAAAAAACATGACACTGTGACGATCTTTCCATCCACCACCGACGGATTGATTTTAGTGAAGATCCAGATCCATATCCAGATACCGGAATTATGTCATTCTTTTCCATTGAGAGATAGGGCCAAAACTATATAGAGCACAATATCTCAAAAGGTTACAGACGGATTACGACAAAACTTGGTGGGCAGGTTGAATGTGTGATGAGAAGGAATCGATTCGATTTTGATGAAGATTCAGATCTGGATCCAAATACCAAATTTTTTTAATTCTTCCAGCATTTAATTCTAACAGCATTGATAGAGAAGTCAAAACAATACACAATTACGCACAGTATAGCATGATATCTCAAACAGTAAGGAACGGATTATGACAAAACTTGATTGATAAGTTGGGGAGGTAAAAAAGAACAAGTGAATTAGATTTTGGTGAAGGTCCTGATTCAGATTCAGCCTATCATTGGGATACAAAACATAAACTGTTCAGCCTGGTGGAGGTATGCGTCCTCTCGAATGCCATTCTCATTTAAATGATTCTTCACCATCGAGAGATGGGACCAAAAACAATATAACATATCGTATAGCAAGATATTACGAAAAGTTATGAACGGATTCGGATGAAACTTGGCGGGCAGGTGAGGTGTGTGCCAAGGACGTCTTGATTCGGGTTTCAGTGAAGGTCCAGATCTTGATACAAGAATTTTTTTCTTGTATCCAGATCTTGTATCTCTCAATGGTGATTCTTCACCATGAAGAGATGGGACCAAAATCGATATAAAGCATGATATCTCAAAACGTTGTGGACAGATTTGGACAAAACTTGGGAGACAAGTTGGGTGTGTGACAAGGTGAAGCCGATTCAATTTTGGTGAAGATCTGGATCCGGATACTGGAATTTAAAAGTAATTCTTCACAATTGAGAGATGGGGTTAAAACGAATTATGGCATGATATTTCAAAAAGTTTGAATGATTATGGCAAAACTTGATGGATGAGTGTGCAGGTGATTGAACAAGCTGATCAGATTTTGTTTAAGGTCTGAATGTAGATCCGGCCGATCAGTGGGCTACAAAACGTAAAATGTTCTGCTTGGCTGAGGTATGTGTCACACCAAGTGCCTTTCTCGTCTCCTATTTGTTTCTCGAGTCCGAGACTACTCCCATTCCTGTCATGGTGGCTCCCCTACCCACTGATAAGTTTTTGCAACTCTCAATAAACACCAACCCCTTATCCTGTCACTCTGAAAAAAAATTTGATGCTTCTGTGAGTTATCATCTGCTCACTCTCAGTCACCAATTTCATTCTGACAACCTCTGTATTTTCACTCTTGCATGCGCCTCGACGCATTTGGAGGGGAAAAACATAAGTATAACTCGAGATTTCAAAGAAACGGAACCCCACACAGTGTTCAAGTATATACTGTACATTAATTTTGATAACATAATGATTTTGAAGATAATTGAAAAAATCCGGAAATTTAGTGCCACCAAAGCAGTCTTATATGAAACCTTGATATAATGCAATAAGACGATGTTAAGCAGCAATTTAGGAGATGGAGGATTTATTTATCACCATAGAATGCAGCGACAATCAGCATGGCACATCGCAATATCGGCGGCCTCTTCTTCACCCCGATACTGCACCCATTCACATGCCACGCCCTCTCTTGCGATATGTCGATATATAGCATGGTTCTTGGAAGCATTATGAAGGCGATTTGAGTTTTACAGTGTTTATGTCGATAATTATATTCAAATAAATGGATAAAAGACGTTTAATGGCATAGAAATAAATCAATTCCGGGTTTTACAGCCGTTTTGCCTCGTCTATTACATCACTCGATCTAACATGTTACCTTAGATCTTCAGGCCTGTTCTTTCTGTCCTTTATAACATCCTTAAAAACAGTACACGTCTTGTTTGGAATGAATTTCATTTTTCCTTGACCGACAGGCAGGCAAAAGGAGTAAAAATATTGTCTCACACAATCTGTGAATACGCAGTCATGACAAGTTCAGAGCCAAAGTACAGTCATGACAAACTTCAGATTCGTTTTCCGATTCATGTTCAAAATACAACATTAGATTTATACAAGTTGTTCCTTGATCATCAACTGATGACAGAAAGAGGGATGGATGATGGACATGAACCAATTTCTTCACAACGATGTTCACTTTGCATGCGCGCGGTAATTACCTTTTCACGAAGAGCATTGAAGTCTGGGGAACTTTTCTCCCCACATGGCTTCAGAAAAACCGGCTGAATGGCCAGAGGAGGAAGAGTCCGATTTGTGTGTTTCTGCAGAAGAACAGCATGAAAACAAAAGATGTTTCAATATTGGAATAATGACAAGACTGGACACTTCAACTGATAAACTTTCACAAACAAACTGGTTACCATATTAACTTGTGAAGCAACTCACCATTTATAATCATATTATCAGCCAACTCAGCTAAAGACTGAATGTAATGGGGAAAAAATATATCAAAAAAGAATGTTGTTCAACACGCATTGGCAAGCTCTTCCAACAATATCCAAGGATAAGCAAGTGAACACAATTCATTTTCCATTGATATATCAGGCCTGAATGTCTGTCTTTGTGACATCAATTTAATGAGCAGCTATTTGCATCATTGTATTTAGAAGAACAAGTTCCATGGCACAGGGAAGATTAAATGGGTAAAACAAAAATAACTGGAGGGGGAGCACTCGGTAGAGTGCAAAACCTCCGCCGCCAATAGTGCTGGGTCACTCAAGTGAACCTTATATCTTATTCATTAAATATGACATCAACAGTGCTGACAGTTATAGTTCTTTTCTCCAAAAAATTTTTTTTTTGGGGAGGGGGGGGGTTTGGAAATCACTTAAAACATGAAGAAATGCAAAAAAAAAAAAATTCAAATATTTTTTCAAAATGGCCGCCATAGTGGCCATATTGCATTTTGGACCAAATCCAAAATCCGATGGCATTGTCTTTGGACCATACCTAAGCCCTCCACAAAGTTTCATCGAAATCTGTTGAGGAGTTTTTCTGCAATACTGTTCACAAACAAACAAACAAACAGAAAGGGGTGAAAACAGTAACCTCCGATCTTCGATGGCGGAGGTTAATAATTAACTGTGGAAGTTTTGCATTCAATCAAAAAAAAAACCATTACCCTGCAATTATCTTTCTTTTCTGTTGTTTTCCACCAGTTTCTTGAGTCCTTCAAGACTGCTGGCAATTCCCACCCACGTGTGTCTCATAAATACACTGATGAGCTTGACTACTCTCGATGAAAACAGACCCATAATCCTACCTGTTACTCAAAAACAATTGATGTTTCTGTGCATTATCATCTCCCTGTTCCCAATTGCCACTTTAAGTCTGATAACCTTCAGAAACCCACAGTGCTTTCAAAAAGAATTCACATCCCTTGACTTTTTCACATGTTGTTGTGTAACAGCCTGAATTAAAAATAGATTAAATATAATTTTTTCTCACCGATCTTCAGAAAATACCCCATAATGACAAAGTGAAAACATGTTTTTGGAAATTTTTACAAATTTATTGAAAATAACAGCTTCAAATCTTCTTGGGTGACTGTAACAGCTTTGCACATCTGGATTTGGGGAGTTTCTCCCTTTCTTCCTTGCAGATTTGCTCAAGCTCTGTCAAGTTGGATGCGGAGAATCTGTGAGCAGCAATATTCAAGTCTTTCCACAGATTTTCAATGGGATTCAAGTCTGACCTTTGGCTGGGCCACTCAAGGACGTTCACATTATTGTTCTGAAGCCATTCCAGTGTTGCTTTGGCTGCATGCTTGGGGTCATTGTCCTGTTGGAACATTAATCTTCACCACAGTCCAAGGTCTTTTGCACTTTGAAGCAGGTTCTCCTCAAGGATTTGCCTGTATTTGGTTCCATTTATCGTTTCCTCTATCCTTACAAGTCTCCCAGTTCCTACCACTGAAAAGCATCCCCATTGCATAATGCTGCCACCACCATGCTTCACGGTCTGTATGGTGTTCCATGGGTGATGAGCTGTGCTCGGTTTCTGACAGACGTAGTGCTTTGCATTCATGCCGAATAGTTCAATTATTGTATCATTAGACCAGAAAAACTTTCTCCTCAAGCTCTCAGACTTCCACCTGCCTTTTTGCAAACTCCAGGCATGCTGTCATGTGCCATTTTCTCAGGGGTGGCTTCCGTCTGGCCACTCTCCCATAAAGCCTCGATTTGTTAAGTGCTGCAGAGAATGTTCTCCTTCTGTCAGGTTCTCTCATCTCAGCCAAGGAACTCTGTTGTTCTGTCAGAGTGGTCATTCGATTATCGGTCACCTCCGTGACCAAGGTCCTTCTGGCCCAGCTGTTCAGTTTTGTTGGATGGTCAGATCTTGGAAGAGTGTGGGGTCATGTTGGAGTGTGGGTTATGTCAGGTCAGGCCAGATCAGATCTGGGACTTGCAACAGGTATCATATAAACCTGTACTAACCTGTTCCATAGTTGGGTTGTAGTCGACGAAACCATCTCCCCCACCAGGTTTTTTTGGTGAGGAGGGTGTTTGGACATGGACACCCAGCAGGATTAAAAACAAAACCTGTCAAAAGGCGGAGGAGCTCCTTGTGAGCGAACGGCCATCCATATGTAATGCCCAACTGTGTCTGAGGACGTCCTCCTGCAGTTGGGTTACTTCGTATTAGGAGGTTGTTGGCAGGATTTGCACTCTGGCCACAGTAAAATCCTTCAATCCGCAAAACACAAAACGCAAAGAAATCTGAAAACCCACTCCGTGGGAGTACCTCCTGTGCAGCTTGCCTTCGCAGGGCAGCTCACCGGATGACGGGATTGGGGCAAAGCCTTTGGGACCCCCAATCTTTGATAATAGGAGGGAAACCACGGGGTAACATTCCCGGGTCAGATTGCAGGAATGTCTGTCGGAGTGGTGCTGAGATGTCGTCCACCAGACGGCAGTCTCCTTGGGTTAACCTGAGGCGGTCGCATCAGGTGGGTGCCTGGAATGTCCTATCCCTAAGAGGGTATGATCACCTGTCTCTGTTATCTTCTGAGCTCAAGCGTTTGGAGATCGGTATTGCAGCAATCTCTGAGGTTAGGAGACCGGATTGTGGCGAGATCATGGAGGGTGGTTACACATACCATTGGTCTGATCACTCTGATGGGAACCATGCCCAAGGAGTAGCTGCAGCTGTGTCCAATAAGCTGATTCCAATGATAATTGGGGGAACACCTTCAACGAGCACATTATGAGACAAGGTATTCGTCACTCATTGGGTATCATTTCCCTGGTCTCTGTTTATGCTCCGACTGAGGTGAGAGATTGGCATTGAACTTGCTTTCTTAGGGAATGACTGTACCCAAACAATGCCAGGAAGATTTGCCCCTCAACATCACAGAACCACAAGACCCCTTTACTGTTGGAAAAAGCACTCAGGGTTGCAGAGATCTTTCGGTTGGCGCCATACGTGCACTCGTCCATTTGTCGAGAACGGGGAGGACAATTCATCTGACCACCTCACATTTCTCCAATGCTCGGTGGTCCTTTCCTCTGCGTTTTGCACCACTCGACTCAGAGATGTGCATTGCTCGGTATGATGAGTGGTCTGTGCACGGCAACCCGACTATGGTATCCCAGTTTGTGGAGTTCTCAACAGATTGTTTTTGATGAAACTGGCTGCTCACTCCCCAGGTTGAAATTTATAGTCAATTGATCTGCAGTTGCTTGCCTGCTTTGCCTTGCACTTCAAATTCATGCATGGACATCACAATCCTGCAATATGTGCTTCCGCACACTGTTGCCCTTTGCTGATGATGTGTTTCCCTCAGAGTACATGGGCCACACCAGTGTTGAAGCAGTTGCTCTTCATATACTTGGTGTCCCTCATTGACACAGGTGTTTCCATTTTTTGTCCACTACCTGTAATTTTAGAAAGAGTTTTCTACGGCACAGGGAATTTGAAATATGCAAAACAAAAGCAGAATTAACTGTGAAACATTTGTTTCATTGGAAAAAAAACAAACAAAAAAAAAAAACATGACACTGTGATGATCTTTCCATCCGCCACCGAAGGATTGATTTTAGTGAAGATCCAGATCCATATCCAGATAACAGAATTATTTGTCATTCTTTCCCATTGAGAGATAGGGCCAAAACTATGTATAGCACAATATCTCAAAAGGTTACAGACGGATTACGACAAAACTTGGTGGGCAGGTTGAATGTGTGATGAGAACGAATCGATTCTATTTTGATGAACATTCAGATCTGGATCCAAATACCAATTTTTTTTTTAATTCTTCCACATTGATGGGGTTGTCAAAACAATACACAATAACACTGCACAGTTTTAGACAATATCTCAAACAGTCATGAACGGATCATGACAAAACTTGATTGATAAGTTGGGTCGGTAAAAAGAACAAGTAAATTCGATTTTGGTTAAAGGTCCCCTGACACGCAAAAGTATTGAAAATTCATTACCTTCGCAAACTTTGTTGCGGAGGTTTTGTTTTGATCGCTGTGTATTTATTTATTTATTTGTGAATATGTGTGTTTGTTTGTTATTCGCATAACTCCAAAAGTATTGAACTGAATCGCAGAAAATTTGGTGGGATGATTGGTTATTATCTGAGGACCATTTGATTCGAGTTTGGGAGCGATCGGGTCAAAGGTCAAGGTCATTCAAAGGTCAAAATCGTCTTTTTACAACAGCGGTCAATTTGTATCCAATTTGCATGCAACTAATGCCAAAATGTTCAGAATTCAATGCGCCATCTTGTGATATGTGACATGACACAATGACGTAATAATCCTGATTCGTGGTTGGAAGTCAAAGGTCAGGGGGGGGGGTCACGACAATGCAAAATGTGCGGTATTAGTCATAACACGGTCAATTCTTATCCGATTTGCATGAAACCAACACCAACATGTTGACTGTTCTGTTCCCCACACTCTAATACCAATTACAAAATTAAGAGTACAAAGGTCAAGGTCGAGGTCATGAAAAGGTCAAAATCGTCATTTTGCCATAGTGCGGTCGATTTTTATCCAATTTGCATGCAAACAATGCCAAAGTGTTGTGAATTCAATGCCCAAGCTTGTGATATACGATATGACTCAGGAAATTTAATGTTTTTAAGCCATCATAACACATATGAGATGGCAGATGTGGGATGGGATTAAATACCCACACAATCAACGGTTTCTGGGGGGAATGTCGCGTTGGCGAAGGTATGCCGAGAGAAGTTTATATATGTCCGAGAGGAGTTTTTCGTCGTGATTTCAGATCTGACAATGTTTTTTCACAATACTCTTTCTGTAAAATGTAAAATTAAAAAAACAAACCTCTTCGGGAACGCTCCTAAAAATTCTCCTGAAAGGGGCGTAACCCACATGACATCAACTACAGGATTACAAAGGCTGCGCATAAATTACTCGGGTTGGTGGTCTACATGATTCTATTGGCCTTCTGTGTGTTTCCACATTTGATTGATCGACTCAATCGCTTCGTTCATTTCTGCTTTAAAAAAAAAAAAATCGAACATTTGGTTTTGAATAATGGATGGCATGGACTTTCATTTGTCTGGTAATGACAGTGAGTGTGAGAGAAATGAAGGATTTTGGTCTGAATCACATGGAGAATTGTTGGATAACGTAGTCGCGGGAGGTGAAGTTCAGGCAGCTGGAAATGAAATACGGCCTTCGCAGTTCGAGCCAGAAGCAGGACAAGCAGAGGAAAATGCGATGAAATTCCCGGCATTCATTATAATCGGGAGGACATCGAAGGAAGACTTGGCAATAACAACTAGTTGGACAATCTATTCATAATTCAACAATGTAAATTCGACTTGCACACTGCTCAATATCAGAAATATTTTAGTGAGGTGACGTGACCAGCGCAGCGCCGCGGAGAAACAAATCGCAAGCAAGGCCGGCGCAAGTCATCGGCCGTATCTCTCCGCGCATAAAACAAAGCAATCTCGCTGTCCGGATACGATGAAAACTTGTGTGCAGAACACACATTGTGACACAATTGTCTCGAGTTGTCTGATAAATCTGACGTTCTGTTGCATTTTTATTTATTTTATTCCTACTGTTGTCATGTAGCACCAGTAGAAAACAATAAGTCTGGTGTTGGCTTCATGGTGAGGGTGGCGGCTTGGGATCCGAGGTCCTGAGTTAAAGCCTCGTTGGCCGCTGAATTACAATGAACCAAGAGGTTGACTCAGCCTGTCATCCTTCCGAGGTCGGCAAAATGAGCACCAGTGTACTGGTAAGGGGGACACTGCATCAGCGGCATAGCCGCGTCCCAACTAATGATGCAACCAGCAGCCACAGGGTGCACTCAACAGAGAGAGAGACAGAGAGAAAGAGAAAGAGAAAGAGACAGAGAGAAAGAGACAGAGAGAAAGAGACAGAGAGAAAGAGACAGAGAGAAAGAGACAGAGAGAAAGAGACAGAGAGAAAGAGACAGAGAGAAAGAGACAGAGAGAAAGAGACAGAGAGAAAGAGACAGAGAGAAAGAGACAGAGAGAAAGAGACAGAGAGAAAGAGACAGAGAGAAAGAGACAGAGAGAAAGAGACAGAGAGAAAGAGACAGAGAGAAAGAGACAGAGAGAAAGAGACAGAGAGAAAGAGACAGAGAGAAAGAGACAGAGAGAAAGAGACAGAGAGAAAGAGACAGAGAGAAAGAGACAGAGAGAAAGAGACAGAGAGAAAGAGACAGAGAGAAAGAGACAGAGAGAAAGAGACAGAGAGAAAGAGACAGAGACAAAGAGACAGAGACAAAGAGACAGAGACAGAGAGAAAGAGACAGAGAGAAAGAGACAGAGAGAAAGAGACAGAGAGAAAGAGACAGAGAGAAAGAGAAAGAGACAGAGAGAAAGAGAAAGAGACAGAGACAGAGAGAAAGAGAAAGAGACAGAGAGAAAGAGAAAGAGACAGAGAGAAAGAGAAAGAGACAGAGAGAAAGAGAAAGAGACAGAGAGAAAAAGAGAGAGACAGAGAGAAAGAGAAAGAGAAAGAGACAGAGAGAAAGAGACAGAGAGAAAGAGACATAGAGAAAGAGACAGAGAGAAAGAGACATAGAGAAAGAGACAGAGAGAAAGAGACAGAGAGAAAGAGACAGAGACAGAGAGAAAGAGACAGAGAGAAAGAGACAGAGAGAAAGAGACAGAGAGA